>NW_024037048.1:7748384-7796436 GCF_015706575.1 Patiria miniata
TTTTTGGGTCAAAAACTGACTTTTTCGATGATGCCGGCTATGGAAAACGTTGAAGTTTTGGGGGCATTTTGTAAAAAATCTAAAAGTTGTGTTTTCTCACTGGATACTGAATGTGATGAGTTGAACTCTTCAGGGAATTCAATTCTGGCCTCTAGGCACCTCGTGTGAACTTTTGAGGAAATTTGGTGAACTTGGATTTTTGGGTCAAAAACTGACTTTTTCGATGATGCCGGCTATGGAAAACGTTGAAGTTTTGGGGCATTTTGTAAAAAATCTAAAAGTTGTCTTTTTCTCACTGGATACTGAATGTGATGAGTTGAACTCTTCAGGGAATTCAATTCTGGCCTCTAGGCACCTCGTGTGAACTTTTTGCTAAATTTGGTGAAGTTGGATTTTTGGGTCAAAAACTGACTTTTTCGATGATGCCGGCTATGGAAAACGTTGAAGTTTTGGGGGCATTTTGTAAAAAATCTAAAAGTTGTCTTTCTCACTGGATACTGAATGTGATGAGTTGAACTCTTCAGGGAATTCAATTCTGGCCTCTAGGCACCTCGTGTGAACTTTTGAGGAATTTGGTGAACTTGGATTTTTGGTCAAAAACTGACTTTTTCGATGATGCCGGCTATGGAAAACGTTGAAGTTTTGGGGGGCATTTTGTAAAAAATCTAAAAGTTGTCTTTTCTCACTGGATACTGAATGTGATGAGTTGAACTCTTCAGGGAATTCAATTCTGGCCTCTAGGCACCTCGTGTGAACTTTTGAGGAATTTGGTGAACATGGATTTTTGGGTCAAAAACTGACTTTTTCGATGATGCCGGCTATGGAAAACGTTGAAGTTTTGGGGGCATTTTGTAAAAAATCTAAAAGTTGTGTTTTTCTCACTGGATACTGAATGTGATGAGTTGAATTCTTCAGGGAATTCAATTCTGGCCTCTAGCCACCTCGTGTGAACTTTTGAGCCAATTTGATGAACTTGGATTTTTGGGTCAAAAACTGACTTTTTCGATGATGCCGGCTATGGAAAACGTTGAAGTTTTGGGGCATTTTGTAAAAAATCTAAAAGTTGTCTTTTCTCACTGGATACTGAATGTGATGAGTTGAATTCTTCAGGGAATTCAATTCTGGCCTCTAGGCACCTCGTGTGAACTTTTGAGGTAATTTGATGAAGTTGGATTTTTGGGTCAAAATTGACTTTTTCGATGATGCCGGCTATGGAAAACGTTGGAAGTTTTGGGGGCATTTTGTAAAAAATCTAAAAGTTGTGTTTTCTCACTGGATACTGAATGTGATGAGTTGAATCTTCAGGGAATTCAATTCTGGCCTCTAGGCACCTCGTGTGAACTTTTGAGCCAATTTTGATGAACTTGTTTTTTGGGTTCAAAAACTGACTTTTTCGATGATGCCGGCTATGGAAAACGTTGAAGTTTTGGGGCATTTTGTAAAAAATCTAAAAGTTGTCTTTTCTCACTGGATACTGAATGTGATCAGTTGAATTCTTCAGGGAATTCAATTCTGGCCTCTAGGCACCTCGTGAGAACTTTTGAGGAATTTGGTGAAGTTGGATTTTTGGGTCAAAAACTGACTTTTTCGATGATGCGGCTATGGAAAACGTTGAAGTTTTGGGGGCATTTTGTAAAAAATCTAAAGTTGTCTTTTCTCACTGGATACTGAATGTGATGAGTTGAACTCTTCAGGGAATTCAATTCTGGCCTCTAGGCACCTCGTGTGAACTTTTGAGGAAGTTTGGTGAAGTGGATTTTTGGGTCAAAAACTGACTTTTTCGATGATGCCGGCTATGGAAAACGTTGAAGTTTTGGGGGCATTTTGTAAAAAATCTAAAAGTTGTCTTTTCTCACTGGATACTGAATGTGATGAGTTGAATTCTTCAGGGAATTCAATTCTGGCCTCTAGGCACCTCGTGTGAACTTTTGAGGTAATTTGGTGAAGTTGGATTTTTGGGTCAAAAATTGACTTTTTCGATGATGCCGGCTATGGAAAACGTTGAAGTTTTGGGGGCATTTTGTAAAAAATCTAAAGTTGTGTTTTCTCACTGGATACTGAATGTGATGAGTTGAACTCTTCAGGGAATTCAATTCTGGCCTCTAGGCACCTCGTGTGAACTTTTGAGCCAATTTGATGAACTGGATTTTTGGGTCAAAAACTGACTTTTTCGATGATGCCGGCTATGGAAAACGTTGAAGTTTTGGGGGCATTTTGTAAAAATCTAAATGTTGTGTTTTCTCACTGGATACTGAATGTGATGAGTTGAACTCTTCAGGAATTCAATTCTGGGCCTCATTAGGCACCAACTGACTTTTTCGATGATGCCGGCTATGGAAAACGTTGAAGTTTTGGGGCATTTTGTAAAAATCTAAAAGTTGTCTTTTCTCACTGGATACTGAATGTGATGAGTTGAACTCTTCAGGGAATTCAATTCTGGCCTCTAGGCACCTCGTGTGAACTTTTGAGGAATTTGGTGAACTTGGATTTTTGGGTCAAAAACTGACTTTTTCGATGATGCCGGCTATGGAAAACGTTGAAGTTTTGGGGGCATTTTGTAAAAAATCTAAAAGTTGTCTTTTCTCACTGGATACTGAATGTGATGAGTTGAACTCTTCAGGGAATTCAATTCTGGCCTCTAGGCACCTCGTGTGAACTTTTGAGCCAATTTGATGAAGGTGGATTTTTGGGTCAAAAACTGACTTTTTCGATGATGCCGGCTATGGAAAACGTTGAAGTTTTGGGGCATTTTGTAAAAAATCTAAAAGTTGTCTTTTCTCACTGGATACTGAATGTGATGAGTTGAATTCTTCAGGGAATTCAATTCTGGCCTCTAGGCACCTCGTGTGAACTTTTGAGCTAATTTGATGAATTTGGATTTTTGGGTCAAAAATTGACTTTTTCGATGATGCCGGCTATGGAAAACGTTGAAGTTTTTGGGGCATTTTGTAAAAATCTAAAAGTTGTCTTTTCTCACTGGATACTGAATGTGATGAGTTGAACTCTTCAGGGAATTCAATTCTGGCCTCTAGGCACCTCGTGTGAACTTTTGAGGAATTTGGTGAATTGGATTTTTGGGTCAAAAACTGACTTTTTCGATGATGCCGGCTATGGAAAACGTTGAAGTTTTGGGGGCATTTTGTAAAAAATCTAAAAGTTGTCTTTTCTCACTGGATACTGAATGTGATGAGTTGAATTCTTCAGGGAATTCAATTCTGGCCTCTAGGCACCTCGTGTGAACTTTTGAGCCAATTTGATGAACTTGTTTTTTGGGTCAAAAACTGACTTTTTCGATGATGCCGGCTATGGAAAACGTTGAAGTTTTGGGGGCATTTTGTAAAAAATCTAAAAGTTGTCTTTTCTCACTGGATACTGAATGTGATCAGTTGAATTCTTCAGGGAATTCAATTCTGGCCTCTAGGCACCTCGTGAGAACTTTTGAGGAAATTTGGTGAAGTTGGATTTTTGGGTCAAAAACTGACTTTTTCGATGATGCCGGCTATGGAAAACGTTGAAGTTTTGGGGGCATTTTGTAAAAAATCTAAAAGTTGTCTTTTCTCACTGGATACTGAATGTGATGAGTTGAACTCTTCAGGGAATTCAATTCTGGCCTCTAGCCACCTCGTGTGAACTTTTGAGCCAATTTGATGAACTTGGATTTTTGGGTCAAAAACTGACTTTTTCGATGATGCCGGCTATGGAAAACGTTGAAGTTTTGGGCATTTTGTAAAAAATCTAAAAGTTGTCTTTTCTCACTGGATACTGAATGTGATGAGTTGAACTCTTCAGGGAATTCAATTCTGGCCTCTAGGCACCTCGTGTGAACTTTTGAGGAATTTGGTGAACTGGATTTTTGGGTCAAAAACTGACTTTTTCGATGATGCCGGCTATGGAAAACGTTGAAGTTTTGGGGGCATTTTGTAAAAAATCTAAAAGTTGTGTTTTCTCACTGGATACTGAATGTGATGAGTTGAATTCTTCAGGGAATTCAATTCTGGCCTCTAGGCACCTCGTGTGAACTTTTGAGGAATTTGGTGAACTTGGATTTTTGGGTCAAAAACTGACTTTTTCGATGATGCCGGCTATGGAAAACGTTGAAGTTTTGGGGGCATTTTGTAAAAAATCTAAAAGTTGTGTTTTCTCACTGGATACTGAATGTGATGAGTTGAATTCTTCAGGGAATTCAATTCTGGCCTCTAGGCACCTCGTGTGAACTTTTGAGGAAATTTGATGAAGTTGGATTTTTGGGTCAAAAACTGACTTTTTCGATGATGCCGGCTATGGAAAACGTTGAAGTTTTGGGGGCATTTTGTAAAAAATCTAAAAGTTGTCTTTTCTCACTGGATACTGAATGTGATGAGTTGAATTCTTCAGGGAATTCAATTCTGGCCTCTAGGCACCTCGTGTGAACTTTTGAGGAATTTGTGAACTTGTTTTTTGGGTCAAAAACTGACTTTTTCGATGATGCCGGCTATGGAAAACGTTGAAGTTTTGGGGGCATTTTGTAAAAAATCTAAAAGTTGTCTTTTCTCACTGGATACTGAATGTGATCAGTTGAATTCTTCAGGGAATTCAATTCTGACCTCTAGGCACCTCGTGAGAACTTTTGAGGAATTTGGTGAGTTGGATTTTTGGGTCAAAAACTGACTTTTTCGATGATGCCGGCTATGGAAAACGTTGAAGTTTTGGGGGCATTTTGTAAAAAATCTAAAAGTTGTCTTTTCTCACTGGATACTGAATGTGATGAGTTGAACTCTTCAGGGAATTCAATTCTGGCCTCTAGGCACCTCGTGTGAACTTTTGAGGAATTTGGTGAACTTGGATTTTTGGGTCAAAAACTGACTTTTTCGATGATGCCGGCTATGGAAAACGTTGAAGTTTTGGGGGCATTTTGTAAAAAATCTAAAAGTTGTCTTTTCTCACTGGATACTGAATGTGATGAGTTGAATTCTTCAGGGAATTCAATTCTGGCCTCTAGGCACCTCGTGTGAACTTTTGAGGTAATTTGATGAACTTGGATTTTTGGGTCAAAAATTGACTTTTTCGATGATGCCGGCTATGGAAAACGTTGAAGTTTTGGGGGCATTTTGTAAAAAATCTAAAAGTTGTGTTTTTCTCACTGGATACTGAATGTGATGAGTTGAACTCTTCAGGGAATTCAATTCTGGCCTCTAGGCACCTCGTGTGAACTTTTGAGCCAATTTGATGAACTTGGATTTTTGGGTCAAAAACTGACTTTTTCGATGATGCCGGCTATGGAAAACGTTGAAGTTTTGGGGGCATTTTGTAAAAAATCTAAAAGTTGTCTTTTCTCACTGGATACTGAATGTGATGAGTTGAACTCTTCAGGGAATTCAATTCTGGCCTCTAGGCACAACTGACTTTTTCGATGATGCCGGCTATGGAAAACGTTGAAGTTTTGGGGGCATTTTGTAAAAAATCTAAAAGTTGTGTTTTCTCACTGGATACTGAATGTGATGAGTTGAACTCTTCAGGGAATTCAATTCTGGCCTCTAGGCACCTCGTGTGAACTTTTGAGGAAATTGGTGAACTTGGATTTTTGGGTCAAAAACTGACTTTTTCGATGATGCCGGCTATGGAAAACGTTGAAGTTTTGGGGGCATTTTGTAAAAAATCTAAAAGTTTGTTTTCTCACTGGATACTGAATGTGATGAGTTGAACTCTTCAGGGAATTCAATTCTGGCCTCTAGGCACCTCGTGTGAACTTTTGAGGAATTTGGTGAACTTGGTTTTTGGGTCAAAAACTGACTTTTTCGATGATGCCGGCTATGGAAAACGTTGAAGTTTTGGGGCATTTTGTAAAAAATCTAAAAGTTGTCTTTTCTCACTGGATACTGAATGTGATGAGTTGAATTCTTCAGGGAATTCAATTCTGGCCTCTAGGCACCTCGTGTGAACTTTTGAGGAATTTGGTGAACTTGGATTTTTGGGTCAAAAACTGACTTTTTCGATGATGCCGGCTATGGAAAACGTTGAAGTTTTGGGGGCATTTTGTAAAAATCTAAAAGTTGTGTTTTCTCACTGGATACTGAATGTGATGAGTTGAACTCTTCAGGGATTCAATTCTGGCCTCTAGGCACCTCGTGTGAACTTTTGAGGAAATTTGGTGAACTTGGATTTTTGGGTCAAAAACTGACTTTTTCGATGATGCCGGCTATGGAAAACGTTGAAGTTTTGGGGCATTTTGTAAAAAATCTAAAAGTTGTCTTTTCTCACTGGATACTGAATGTGATGAGTTGAATTCTTCAGGGAATTCAATTCTGGCCTCTAGGCACCTCGTGTGAACTTTTGAGCCAATTTGATGAACTTGTATTTTTTGGGTCAAAAACTGACTTTTTCGATGATGCCGGCTATGGAAAACGTTGAAGTTTTGGGGGCATTTTGTAAAAAATCTAAATTGTCTTTTCTCACTGGATACTGAATGTGATGAGTTGAATTCTTCAGGGAATTCAATTCTGGCCTCTAGGCACCTCGTGTGAACTTTTGAGAAATTTGGTGAAGTTGGATTTTTGGGTCAAAAACTGACTTTTTCGATGATGCCGGCTATGGAAAACGTTGAAGTTTTGGGGGCATTTTGTAAAAAATCTAAAAGTTGTCTTTTCTCACTGGATACTGAATGTGATGAGTTGAACTCTTCAGGGAATTCAATTCTGGCCTCTAGGCACCTCGTGTGAACTTTTGAGGAATTTGTGAACTTGGATTTTTGGGTCAAAAACTGACTTTTTCGATGATGCCGGCTATGGAAAACGTTGAAGTTTTGGGGGCATTTTGTAAAAAATCTAAAAGTTGTCTTTTCTCACTGGATACTGAATGTGATGAGTTGAACTCTTCAGGGAATTCAATTCTGGCCTCTAGGCACCTCGTGTGAACTTTTGAGGAATTTGGTGAACTTGGATTTTTGGGTCAAAAACTGACTTTTTCGATGATGCCGGCTATGGAAAACGTTGAAGTTTTGGGGGCATTTTGTAAAAAATCTAAAAGTTGTCTTTTCTCACTGGATACTGAATGTGATGAGTTGAACTCTTCAGGGAATTCAATTCTGGCCTCTAGGCACCTCGTGTGAACTTTTGAGGAAATTTGTGAACTTGGATTTTTGGGTCAAAAACTGACTTTTTCGATGATGCCGGCTATGGAAAACGTTGAAGTTTTGGGGGCATTTTGTAAAAAATCTAAAAGTTGTCTTTTCTCACTGGATACTGAATGTGATGAGTTGAACTCTTCAGGGAATTCAATTCTGGCCTCTAGGCACCTCGTGTGAACTTTTGAGGAATTTGGTGAACTTGGATTTTTGGGTCAAAAACTGACTTTTTCGATGATGCCGGCTATGGAAAACGTTGAAGTTTTGGGGGCATTTTGTAAAAAATCTAAAAGTTGTCTTTTCTCACTGGATACTGAATGTGATGAGTTGAATTCTTCAGGGAATTCAATTCTGGCCTCTAGGCACCTCGTGTGAACTTTTGAGGAATTTGTGAATTGGATTTTTGGGTCAAAAATTGACTTTTTCGATGATGCCGGCTATGGAAAACGTTGAAGTTTTGGGGGCATTTTGTAAAAAATCTAAATGTTGTGTTTTCTCACTGGATACTGAATGTGATGAGTTGAATTCTTCAGGGAATTCAATTCTGGCCTCTAGGCACCTCGTGTGAACTTTTGAGCCAATTTGATCAACTTGTTTTTTGGGTCAAAAACTGACTTTTTCGATGATGCCGGCTATGGAAAACGTTGAAGTTTTGGGGGCATTTTGTAAAAAATCTAAAAGTTGTCTTTTCTCACTGGATACTGAATGTGATGAGTTGAATTCTTCAGGGAATTCAATTCTGGCCTCTAGGCACCTCGTGTGAACTTTTGAGGAAATTTGGTGAAGTTGGATTTTTGGGTCAAAAACTGACTTTTTCGATGATGCCGGCTATGGAAAACGTTGAAGTTTTGGGGGCATTTTGTAAAAAATCTAAAAGTTGTCTTTTCTCACTGGATACTGAATGTGATGAGTTGAACTCTTCAGGGAATTCAATTCTGGCCTCTAGGCACCTCGTGTGAACTTTTGAGGAAGTTTGGTGAACATGGATTTTTGGGTCAAAAACTGACTTTTTCGATGATGCCGGCTATGGAAAACGTTGAAGTTTTGGGGGCATTTTGTAAAAAATCTAAAAGTTGTCTTTCTCACTGGATACTGAATGTGATGAGTTGAACTCTTCAGGGAATTCAATTCTGGCCTCTAGGCACCTCGTGTGAACTTTTGAGGAAATTTGGTGAACTTGGATTTTTGGGTCAAAAACTGACTTTTTCGATGATGCCGGCTATGGAAAACGTTGAAGTTTTGGGGCATTTTGTAAAAAATCTAAAAGTTGTCTTTTCTCACTGGATACTGAATGTGATGAGTTGAACTCTTCAGGGAATTCAATTCTGGCCTCTAGGCACCTCGTGTGAACTTTTGAGCCAATTTGATGAACTTGGATTTTTGGGTCAAAAACTGACTTTTTCGATGATGCCGGCTATGGAAAACGTTGAAGTTTTGGGGGCATTTTGTAAAAAATCTAAAAGTTGTCTTTTCTCACTGGATACTGAATGTGATGAGTTGAATTCTTCAGGGAATTCAATTCTGGCCTCTAGGCACCTCGTGTGAACTTTTGAGCTAATTTGATGAACTTGGATTTTTGGGTCAAAAACTGACTTTTTCGATGATGCCGGCTATGGAAAACGTTGAAGTTTTGGGGGCATTTTGTAAAAAATCTAAAAGTTGTCTTTTCTCACTGGATACTGAATGTGATGAGTTGAACTCTTCAGGGAATTCAATTCTGGCCTCTAGGCACCTCGTGTGAACTTTTGAGGAATTTGGTGAAGTGGATTTTTGGGTCAAAAACTGACTTTTTCGATGATGCCGGCTATGGAAAACGTTGAAGTTTTGGGGGCATTTTGTAAAAAATCTAAAAGTTGTCTTTTCTCACTGGATACTGAATGTGATGAGTTGAATTCTTCAGGGAATTCAATTCTGGCCTCTAGGCACCTCGTGTGAACTTTTGAGCAATTTGATGAACTTGGATTTTTGGGTCAAAAACTGACTTTTTCGATGATGCCGGCTATGGAAAACGTTGAAGTTTTGGGGGCATTTTGTAAAAAATCTAAAAGTTGTCTTTTCTCACTGGATACTGAATGTGATGAGTTGAATTCTTCAGGGAATTCAATTCTGGCCTCTAGGCACCTCGTGTGAACTTTTGAGGAAATTTGGTGAAGTTGGATTTTTGGGTCAAAAACTGACTTTTTCGATGATGCCGGCTATGGAAAACGTTGAAGTTTTGGGGGCATTTTGTAAAAAATCTAAAAGTTGTGTTTTCTCACTGGATACTGAATGTGATGAGTTGAACTCTTCAGGGAATTCAATTCTGGCCTCTAGGCACCTCGTGTGAACTTTTGAGGAATTTGGTGAACTTGGATTTTTGGGTCAAAAACTGACTTTTTCGATGATGCCGGCTATGGAAAACGTTGAAGTTTTGGGGGCATTTTGTAAAAAATCTAAAAGTTGTCTTTTCTCACTGGATACTGAATGTGATGAGTTGAATTCTTCAGGGAATTCAATTCTGGCCTCTAGGCACCTCGTGTGAACTTTTGAGGTAATTTGATGAAGTTGGATTTTTGGGTCAAAAACTGACTTTTTCGATGATGCCGGCTATGGAAAACGTTGAAGTTTTGGGGGCATTTTGTAAAAAATCTAAAAGTTGTCTTTTCTCACTGGATACTGAATGTGATGAGTTGAACTCTTCAGGGAATTCAATTCTGGCCTCTAGGCACCTCGTGTGAACTTTTGAGCCAATTTGATGAACTGGATTTTTGGGTCAAAAACTGACTTTTTCGATGATGCCGGCTATGGAAAACGTTGAAGTTTTGGGGGCATTTTGTAAAAAATCTAAAAGTTGTCTTTTCTCACTGGATACTGAATGTGATGAGTTGAACTCTTCAGGGAATTCAATTCTGGCCTCTAGGCACCTCGTGTGAACTTTTGAGAATTTGGTGAACTTGGATTTTTGGGTCAAAAACTGACTTTTTCGATGATGCCGGCTATGGAAAACGTTGAAGTTTTGGGGGCATTTTGTAAAAAATCTAAAAGTTGTCTTTTCTCACTGGATACTGAATGTGATGAGTTGAATTCTTCAGGGAATTCAATTCTGGCCTCTAGGCACCTCGTGTGAACTTTTGAGGAATTTGATGAACTTGGATTTTTGGGTCAAAAACTGACTTTTTCGATGATGCCGGCTATGGAAAACGTTGAAGTTTTGGGGGCATTTTGTAAAAAATCTAAAAGTTGTCTTTTCTCACTGGATACTGAATGTGATGAGTTGAATTCTTCAGGGAATTCAATTCTGGCCTCTAGGCACCTCGTGTGAACTTTTGAGGTAATTTGATGAACTTGGATTTTTGGGTCAAAAACTGACTTTTTCGATGATGCCGGCTATGGAAAACGTTGAAGTTTTGGGGGCATTTTGTAAAAAATCTAAAAGTTGTCTTTTCTCACTGGATACTGAATGTGATGAGTTGAATTCTTCAGGGAATTCAATTCTGGCCTCTAGGCACCTCGTGTGAACTTTTGAGCCAATTTGATGAACTTGTTTTTTGGGTCAAAAACTGACTTTTTCGATGATGCCGGCTATGGAAAACGTTGAAGTTTTGGGGGCATTTTGTAAAAAATCTAAAAGTTGTCTTTTCTCACTGGATACTGAATGTGATGAGTTGAATTCTTCAGGGAATTCAATTCTGGCCTCTAGGCACCTCGTGTGAACTTTTGAGGAATTTGGTGAAGTTGGATTTTTGGGTCAAAAACTGACTTTTTCGATGATGCCGGCTATGGAAAACGTTGAAGTTTTGGGGGCATTTTGTAAAAAATCTAAAAGTTGTCTTTTCTCACTGGATACTGAATGTGATGAGTTGAACTCTTCAGGGAATTCAATTCTGGCCTCTAGGCACCTCGTGTGAACTTTTGAGGAATTTGGTGAACATGGATTTTTGGGTAAAAACTGACTTTTTCGATGATGCCGGCTATGGAAAACGTTGAAGTTTTGGGGGCATTTTGTAAAAAATCTAAAAGTTGTCTTTTCTCACTGGATACTGAATGTGATGAGTTGAATTCTTCAGGGAATTCAATTCTGGCCTCTAGGCACCTCGTGTGAACTTTTGAGGAATTTGATGAACTTGGATTTTTGGGTCAAAAACTGACTTTTTCGATGATGCCGGCTATGGAAAACGTTGAAGTTTTGGGGGCATTTTGTAAAAAATCTAAAAGTTGTCTTTTCTCACTGGATACTGAATGTGATGAGTTGAACTCTTCAGGGAATTCAATTCTGGCCTCTAGGCACCTCGTGTGAACTTTTGAGGAATTTGATGAACTGGATTTTTGGGTCAAAAACTGACTTTTTCGATGATGCCGGCTATGGAAAACGTTGAAGTTTTGGGGGCATTTTGTAAAAAATCTAAAAGTTGTGTTTTCTCACTGGATACTGAATGTGATGAGTTGAACTCTTCAGGGAATTCAATTCTGGCCTCTAGGCACAACTGACTTTTTCGATGATGCCGGCTATGGAAAACGTTGAAGTTTTGGGGGCATTTTGTAAAAAATCTAAAAGTTGTTTTTCTCACTGGATACTGAATGTGATGAGTTGAACTCTTCAGGGAATTCAATTCTGGCCTCTAGGCACCTCGTGTGAACTTTTGAGGAATTTGGTGAACTTGGATTTTTGGGTCAAAAACTGACTTTTTCGATGATGCCGGCTATGGAAAACGTTGAAGTTTTGGGGGCATTTTGTAAAAAATCTAAAAGTTGTGTTTTCTCACTGGATACTGAATGTGATGAGTTGAACTCTTCAGGGAATTCAATTCTGGCCTCTAGGCACCTCGTGTGAACTTTTGAGCCAATTTGATGAAGTCAATTTTTGGGTCAAAAACTGACTTTTTCGATGATGCCGGCTATGGAAAACGTTGAAGTTTTGGGGGCATTTTGTAAAAAATCTAAAAGTTGTCTTTTCTCACTGGATACTGAATGTGATGAGTTGAATTCTTCAGGGAATTCAATTCTGGCCTCTAGGCACCTCGTGTGAACTTTTGAGGAAATTGATGAAATTGGATTTTTGGGTCAAAAACTGACTTTTTCGATGATGCCGGCTATGGAAAACGTTGAAGTTTTGGGGGCATTTTGTAAAAAATCTAAAAGTTGTGTTTTCTCACTGGATACTGAATGTGATGAGTTGAACTCTTCAGGGAATTCAATTCTGGCCTCTAGGCACCTCGTGTGAACTTTTGAGGAATTTGGTGAATTGGATTTTTGGGTCAAAAACTGACTTTTTCGATGATGCCGGCTATGGAAAACGTTGAAGTTTTGGGGGCATTTTGTAAAAAATCTAAAAGTTGTCTTTTCTCACTGGATACTGAATGTGATGAGTTGAATTCTTCAGGGAATTCAATTCTGGCCTCTAGGCACCTCGTGTGAACTTTTGAGCAAATTTGATGAACTTTATTTTTGGGTCAAAAACTGACTTTTTCGATGATGCCGGCTATGGAAAACGTTGAAGTTTTGGGGGCATTTTGTAAAAAATCTAAAAGTTGTGTTTTCTCACTGGATACTGAATGTGATGAGTTGAACTCTTCAGGGAATTCAATTCTGGCCTCTAGGCACCTCGTGTGAACTTTTGAGCCAATTTGATGAACTTGGATTTTTGGGTCAAAAACTGACTTTTTCGATGATGCCGGCTATGGAAAACGTTGAAGTTTTGGGGGCATTTTGTAAAAAATCTAAATGTTGTGTTTTCTCACTGGATACTGAATGTGATGAGTTGAACTCTTCAGGGAATTCAATTCTGGCCTCTAGGCACAACTGACTTTTTCGATGATGCCGGCTATGGAAAACGTTGAAGTTTTGGGGGCATTTTGTAAAAAATCTAAAAGTTGTCTTTTCTCACTGGATACTGAATGTGATGAGTTGAACTCTTCAGGGAATTCAATTCTGGCCTCTAGGCACCTCGTGTGAACTTTTGAGGAAATTTGGTGAACTTGGATTTTTGGGTCAAAAACTGACTTTTTCGATGATGCCGGCTATGGAAAACGTTGAAGTTTTGGGGCATTTTGTAAAAAATCTAAAAGTTGTCTTTTCTCACTGGATACTGAATGTGATGAGTTGAACTCTTCAGGGAATTCAATTCTGGCCTCTAGGCACCTCGTGTGAACTTTTGAGCCAATTTGATGAACTGGATTTTTGGGTCAAAAACTGACTTTTTCGATGATGCCGGCTATGGAAAACGTTGAAGTTTTGGGGGCATTTTGTAAAAAATCTAAAAGTTGTCTTTTCTCACTGGATACTGAATGTGATGAGTTGAATTCTTCAGGGAATTCAATTCTGGCCTCTAGGCACCTCGTGTGAATTTTGAGCTAATTTGATGAAATTGGATTTTTGGGTCAAAAACTGACTTTTTCGATGATGCCGGCTATGGAAAACGTTGAAGTTTTGGGGGCATTTTGTAAAAAATCTAAAAGTTGTGTTTTCTCACTGGATACTGAATGTGATGAGTTGAACTCTTCAGGGAATTCAATTCTGGCCTCTAGGCACCTCGTGTGAACTTTTGAGGAAGTTTGGTGAATTGGATTTTTGGGTCAAAAACTGACTTTTTCGATGATGCCGGCTATGGAAAACGTTGAAGTTTTGGGGGCATTTTGTAAAAAATCTAAAAGTTGTCTTTTCTCACTGGATACTGAATGTGATGAGTTGAATTCTTCAGGGAATTCAATTCTGGCCTCTAGGCACCTCGTGTGAACTTTTGAGCCAATTTGATCAACTTGTATTTTTGGGTCAAAAACTGACTTTTTCGATGATGCCGGCTATGGAAAACGTTGAAGTTTTGGGGGCATTTTGTAAAAAATCTAAAAGTTGTCTTTTCTCACTGGATACTGAATGTGATGAGTTGAACTCTTCAGGGAATTCAATTCTGGCCTCTAGGCACCTCGTGTGAACTTTTGAGGAAATTTGGTGAAGTTGGATTTTTGGGTCAAAAATTGACTTTTTCGATGATGCCGGCTATGGAAAACGTTGAAGTTTTGGGGGCATTTTGTAAAAAATCTAAAAGTTGTCTTTTCTCACTGGATACTGAATGTGATGAGTTGAACTCTTCAGGGAATTCAATTCTGGCCTCTAGGCACCTCGTGTGAACTTTTGAGGAAGTTTGGTGAACTTGGATTTTTGGGTCAAAAACTGACTTTTTCGATGATGCCGGCTATGGAAAACGTTGAAGTTTTGGGGCATTTTGTAAAAAATCTAAAAGTTGTCTTTTCTCACTGGATACTGAATGTGATGAGTTGAACTCTTCAGGGAATTCAATTCTGGCCTCTAGGCACCTCGTGTGAACTTTTGAGCCAATTTGATGAACTTGGATTTTTGGGTCAAAAACTGACTTTTTCGATGATGCCGGCTATGGAAAACGTTGAAGTTTTGGGGGCATTTTGTAAAAAATCTAAAAGTTGTCTTTTCTCACTGGATACTGAATGTGATGAGTTGAATTCTTCAGGGAATTCAATTCTGGCCTCTAGGCACCTCGTGTGAACTTTTGAGCCAATTTGATGAACTTGTATTTTTGGGTCAAAAACTGACTTTTTCGATGATGCCGGCTATGGAAAACGTTGAAGTTTTGGGGGCATTTTGTAAAAAATCTAAAAGTTGTGTTTTCTCACTGGATACTGAATGTGATGAGTTGAACTCTTCAGGGAATTCAATTCTGGCCTCTAGGCACCTCGTGTGAACTTTTGAGGAAATTTGGTGAACTTGGATTTTTGGGTCAAAAACTGACTTTTTCGATGATGCCGGCTATGGAAAACGTTGAAGTTTTGGGGCATTTTGTAAAAAATCTAAAAGTTGTGTTTTCTCACTGGATACTGAATGTGATGAGTTGAACTCTTCAGGGAATTCAATTCTGGCCTCTAGGCACCTCGTGTGAACTTTTGAGGAAATTTGGTGAACTTGGATTTTTGGGTCAAAAACTGACTTTTTCGATGATGCCGGCTATGGAAAACGTTGAAGTTTTGGGGCATTTTGTAAAAAATCTAAAAGTTGTCTTTTCTCACTGGATACTGAATGTGATGAGTTGAATTCTTCAGGGAATTCAATTCTGGCCTCTAGGCACCTCGTGTGAACTTTTGAGCCAATTTGATGAACTTGTATTTTTGGGTCAAAAACTGACTTTTTCGATGATGCCGGCTATGGAAAACGTTGAAGTTTTGGGGGCATTTTGTAAAAAATCTAAAAGTTGTCTTTTCTCACTGGATACTGAATGTGATGAGTTGAATTCTTCAGGGAATTCAATTCTGGCCTCTAGGCACCTCGTGAGAACTTTTGAGGAAATTTGGTGAAGTTGGATTTTTGGGTCAAAAACTGACTTTTTCGATGATGCCGGCTATGGAAAACGTTGAAGTTTTGGGGGCATTTTGTAAAAAATCTAAAAGTTGTCTTTTCTCACTGGATACTGAATGTGATGAGTTGAACTCTTCAGGGAATTCAATTCTGGCCTCTAGGCACCTCGTGTGAACTTTTGAGGAAATTTGGTGAACTTGGATTTTTGGGTCAAAAACTGACTTTTTCGATGATGCCGGCTATGGAAAACGTTGAAGTTTTGGGGGCATTTTGTAAAAAATCTAAAAGTTGTCTTTTCTCACTGGATACTGAATGTGATGAGTTGAACTCTTCAGGGAATTCAATTCTGGCCTCTAGGCACCTCGTGTGAACTTTTGAGGAATTTGGTGAACTTGGATTTTTGGGTCAAAAACTGACTTTTTCGATGATGCCGGCTATGGAAAACGTTGAAGTTTTGGGGGCATTTTGTAAAAAATCTAAAAGTTGTCTTTTCTCACTGGATACTGAATGTGATCAGTTGAATTCTTCAGGGAATTCAATTCTGGCCTCTAGGCACCTCGTGTGAACTTTTGAGGAAATTTGATGAACTTGTATTTTTGGGTCAAAAACTGACTTTTTCGATGATGCCGGCTATGGAAAACGTTGAAGTTTTGGGGGCATTTTGTAAAAAATCTAAAAGTTGTCTTTTCTCACTGGATACTGAATGTGATGAGTTGAACTCTTCAGGGAATTCAATTCTGGCCTCTAGGCACCTCGTGTGAACTTTTGAGGAAATTTGATGAAGTTGGATTTTTGGGTCAAAAACTGACTTTTTCGATGATGCCGGCTATGGAAAACGTTGAAGTTTTGGGGCATTTTGTAAAAAATCTAAATGTTGTGTTTTCTCACTGGATACTGAATGTGATGAGTTGAATTCTTCAGGGAATTCAATTCTGGCCTCTAGGCACCTCGTGTGAACTTTTGAGGAAGTTTGGTGAACTTGGATTTTTGGGTCAAAAACTGACTTTTTCGATGATGCCGGCTATGGAAAACGTTGAAGTTTTGGGGGCATTTTGTAAAAAATCTAAAAGTTGTCTTTTCTCACTGGATACTGAATGTGATGAGTTGAATTCTTCAGGGAATTCAATTCTGGCCTCTAGGCACCTCGTGTGAACTTTTGAGCCAATTTGATGAACTTGTATTTTTGGGTCAAAAACTGACTTTTTCGATGATGCCGGCTATGGAAAACGTTGAAGTTTTGGGGGCATTTTGTAAAAAATCTAAAAGTTGTCTTTTCTCACTGGATACTGAATGTGATCAGTTGAATTCTTCAGGGAATTCAATTCTGGCCTCTAGGCACCTCGTGTGAACTTTTGAGGAAATTTGTGAAGTTGGATTTTTGGGTCAAAAACTGACTTTTTCGATGATGCCGGCTATGGAAAACGTTGAAGTTTTGGGGGCATTTTGTAAAAAATCTAAAAGTTGTCTTTTCTCACTGGATACTGAATGTGATGAGTTGAACTCTTCAGGGAATTCAATTCTGGCCTCTAGGCACCTCGTGTGAACTTTTGAGAAATTTGGTGAACTTGGATTTTTGGGTCAAAAACTGACTTTTTCGATGATGCCGGCTATGGAAAACGTTGAAGTTTTGGGGGCATTTTGTAAAAAATCTAAAAGTTGTCTTTTCTCACTGGATACTGAATGTGATGAGTTGAACTCTTCAGGGAATTCAATTCTGGCCTCTAGGCACCTCGTGTGAACTTTTGAGCTAATTTGATGAAGTTGGATTTTTGGGTCAAAAACTGACTTTTTCGATGATGCCGGCTATGGAAAACGTTGAAGTTTTGGGGGCATTTTGTAAAAAATCTAAAAGTTGTCTTTTCTCACTGGATACTGAATGTGATGAGTTGAACTCTTCAGGGAATTCAATTCTGGCCTCTAGGCACCTCGTGTGAACTTTTGAGGAAGTTTGGTGAACTTGGATTTTTGGGTCAAAAACTGACTTTTTCGATGATGCCGGCTATGGAAAACGTTGAAGTTTTGGGGGCATTTTGTAAAAAATCTAAAAGTTGTCTTTTCTCACTGGATACTGAATGTGATGAGTTGAATCTCTCAGGGAATTCAATTCTGGCCTCTAGGCACCTCGTGTGAACTTTTGAGCCAATTGGATGAACTTGTATTTTTGGGTCAAAAACTGACTTTTTCGATGATGCCGGCTATGGAAAACGTTGAAGTTTTGGGGGCATTTTGTAAAAAATCTAAAAGTTGTCTTTTCTCACTGGATACTGAATGTGATGAGTTGAACTCTTCAGGGAATTCAATTCTGGCCTCTAGGCACCTCTCGTGAACTTTTGAGGAAATTTGGTGAACTTGGATTTTTGGGTCAAAAACTGACTTTTTCGATGATGCCGGCTATGGAAAACGTTGAAGTTTTGGGGCATTTTGTAAAAAATCTAAAAGTTGTCTTTTCTCACTGGATACTGAATGTGATGAGTTGAACTCTTCAGGGAATTCAATTCTGGCCTCTAGGCACCTCGTGTGAACTTTTGAGGAAATTTGATGAAGTTGGATTTTTGGGTCAAAAACTGACTTTTTCGATGATGCCGGCTATGGAAAACGTTGAAGTTTTGGGGGCATTTTGTAAAAAATCTAAAAGTTGTGTTTTCTCACTGGATACTGAATGTGATGAGTTGAACTCTTCAGGGAATTCAATTCTGGCCTCTAGGCACCTCGTGTGAACTTTTGAGGAATTTGGTGAACATGGATTTTTGGGTCAAAAACTGACTTTTTCGATGATGCCGGCTATGGAAAACGTTGAAGTTTTGGGGGCATTTTGTAAAAAATCTAAAAGTTGTCTTTTCTCACTGGATACTGAATGTGATGAGTTGAATTCTTCAGGGAATTCAATTCTGGCCTCTAGGCACCTCGTGTGAACTTTTGAGCCAATTTGATGAACTTGTATTTTTGGTTCAAAAACTGACTTTTTGATGATGCCGGCTATGGAAAACGTTGAAGTTTTGGGGGCATTTTGTAAAAAATCTAAAAGTTGTCTTTTCTCACTGGATACTGAATGTGATGAGTTGAACTCTTCAGGGAATTCAATTCTGGCCTCTAGGCACCTCGTGTGAACTTTTGAGGAAATTTGGTGAACTTGGATTTTTGGGTCAAAAACTGACTTTTTCGATGATGCCGGCTATGGAAAACGTTGAAGTTTTGGGGGCATTTTGTAAAAAATCTAAAAGTTGTCTTTTCTCACTGGATACTGAATGTGATGAGTTGAACTCTTCAGGGAATTCAATTCTGGCCTCTAGGCACCTCGTGTGAACTTTTGAGGAAGTTTGGTGAACATGGATTTTTGGGTCAAAAACTGACTTTTTCGATGATGCCGGCTATGGAAAACGTTGAAGTTTTGGGGGCATTTTGTAAAAAATCTAAAAGTTGTCTTTTCTCACTGGATACTGAATGTGATGAGTTGAATTCTTCAGGGAATTCAATTCTGGCCTCTAGGCACCTCGTGTGAACTTTTGAGGAAATTTGGTGAACTTGGAATTTTGGGTCAAAAACTGACTTTTTCGATGATGCCGGCTATGGAAAACGTTGAAGTTTTGGGGGCATTTTGTAAAAAATCTAAAAGTTGTCTTTTCTCACTGGATACTGAATGTGATGAGTTGAACTCTTCAGGGAATTCAATTCTGGCCTCTAGGCACCTCGTGTGAACTTTTGAGGAAATTTGGTGAACTTGGATTTTTGGGTCAAAAATTGACTTTTTCGATGATGCCGGCTATGGAAAACGTTGAAGTTTTGGGGGCATTTTGTAAAAAATCTAAATGTTTTGTTTTCTCACTGGATACTGAATGTGATGAGTTGAACTCTTCAGGGAATTCAATTCTGGCCTCTAGGCACCTCGTGTGAACTTTTGAGGAATTTGGTGAACATGGATTTTTGGGTCAAAAACTGACTTTTTCGATGATGCCGGCTATGGAAAACGTTGAAGTTTTGGGGGCATTTTGTAAAAACTAAAAGTTGTCTTTTCTCACTGGATACTGAATGTGATGAGTTGAATTCTTCAGGGAATTCAATTCTGGCCTCTAGGCACCTCGTGTGAACTTTTGAGCCAATTTGATGAACTTGGATTTTTGGGTCAAAACTGACTTTTTCGATGATGCCGGCTATGGAAAACGTTGAAGTTTTGGGGGCATTTTGTAAAAAATCTAAATGTTGTCTTTTCTCACTGGATACTGAATGTGATGAGTTGAACTCTTCAGGGAATTCAATTCTGGCCTCTAGGCACCTCGTGTGAACTTTTGAGCTAATTTGATGAAGTTGGATTTTTGGGTCAAAAACTGACTTTTTCGATGATGCCGGCTATGGAAAACGTTGAAGTTTTGGGGGCATTTTGTAAAAAATCTAAAAGTTGTCTTTTCTCACTGGATACTGAATGTGATGAGTTGAATTCTTCAGGGAATTCAATTCTGGCCTCTAGGCACCTCGTGTGAACTTTTGAGCCAATTTGATGAACTTGGATTTTTGGGTCAAAAACTGACTTTTTCGATGATGCCGGCTATGGAAAACGTTGAAGTTTTGGGGGCATTTTGTAAAAAATCTAAAAGTTGTCTTTTCTCACTGGATACTGAATGTGATGAGTTGATTCTTCAGGGAATTCAATTCTGGCCTCTAGGCACCTCGTGTGAACTTTTGAGGAAATTTGGTGAAGTTGGATTTTTGGGTCAAAAACTGACTTTTTCGATGATGCCGGCTATGGAAAACGTTGAAGTTTTGGGGGCATTTTGTAAAAAACTAAAAGTTGTCTTTTCTCACTGGATACTGAATGTGATGAGTTGATTTCTTCAGGGAATTCAATTCTGGCCTCTAGGCACCTCGTGTGAACTTTTGAGCCAATTTGATGAACTTTTATTTTTGGGTCAAAAACTGACTTTTTCGATGATGCCGGCTATGGAAAACGTTGAAGTTTTGGGGGCATTTTGTAAAAAATCTAAAAGTTGTCTTTTCTCACTGGATACTGAATGTGATGAGTTGAACTCTTCAGGGAATTCAATTCTGGCCTCTAGGCACCTCGTGTGAACTTTTGAGGAAATTTGGTGAAGTTGGATTTTTGGGTCAAAAACTGACTTTTTCGATGATGCCGGCTATGGAAAACGTTGAAGTTTTGGGGCATTTTGTAAAAAATCTAAAAGTTGTCTTTTCTCACTGGATACTGAATGTGATGAGTTGAACTCTTCAGGGAATTCAATTCTGGCCTCTAGGCACCTCGTGTGAACTTTTGAGCCAATTTGATGAACTTGTATTTTTGGGTAAAAAAAATGACTTTTTCGATGATGCCGGCTATGGAAAACGTTGAAGTTTTGGGGGCATTTTGTAAAAAATCTAAAAGTTGTCTTTTCTCACTGGATACTGAATGTGATGAGTTGAACTCTTCAGGGAATTCAATTCTGGCCTCTAGGCACCTCGTGTGAACTTTTGAGCTAATTTGATGAAGTTGGATTTTTGGGTCAAAAATTGACTTTTTCGATGATGCCGGCTATGGAAAACGTTGAAGTTTTGGGGGCATTTTGTAAAAAATCTAAAAGTTGTCTTTTCTCACTGGATACTGAATGTGATCAGTTGAATTCTTCAGGGAATTCAATTCTGGCCTCAAGGCACCTCGTGTGAACTTTTGAGGAAATTTGGTGAAGTTGGATTTTTGGGTCAAAAACTGACTTTTTCGATGATGCCGGCTATGGAAAACGTTGAAGTTTTGGGGGCATGTTGTAAAAAATCTAAAAGTTGTCTTTTCTCACTGGATACTGAACGTGATGAGTTGAATTCTTCAGGGAATTCAATTCTGGCCTCTAGGCACCTCGTGTGAACTTTTGAGCCAATTTGATGAACTTGTATTTTTGGGTCAAAAACTGACTTTTTCGATGATGCCGGCTATGGAAAACGTTGAAGTTTTGGGGGCATTTTGTAAAAAATTAAAAGTTGTCTTTTCTCACTGATACTAAATGTGATGAGTTGAACTCTTCAGGGAATTCAATTCTGGCCTCTAGGCACCTCGTGTGAACTTTTGAGGAAATTTGGTGAACTTGGATTTTTGGGTCAAAAACTGACTTTTTCGATGATGCCGGCTATGGAAAACGTTGAAGTTTTGGGGGCATTTTGTAAAAAATCTAAAAGTTGTCTTTTCTCACTGGATACTGAATGTGATGAGTTGAATTCTTCAGGGAATTCAATTCTGGCCTCTAGGCACCTCGTGTGAACTTTTGAGCCAATTGGATGAACTTGTATTTTTGGGTCAAAAACTGACTTTTTCGATGATGCCGGCTATGAAAACATTGAAGTTTTGGGGGCATTTTGTAAAAAATCTAAAAGTTGTCTTTTCTCACTGGATACTGAATGTGATGAGTTGAACTCTTCAGGGAATTCAATTCTGGCCTCTAGGCACCTCGTGTGAACTTTTGAGCCAATTTGATGAACTTGTATTTTTGGGTCAAAAACTGACTTTTTCGATGATGCCGGCTATGGAAAACGTTGAAGTTTTGGGGGCATTTTGTAAAAAATCTCAATGTTGTCTTTTCTCACAGGATACTGAATGTGATGAGTTGAACTCTTCAGGGAATTCAATTCTGGCCTCTAGGCACCTCGTGTGAACTTTTGAGCTAATTTGATGAAGTTGGATTTTTGGGTCAAAAATTGACTTTTTCGATGATGCTGGCTATGGAAAACGTTGAAGTTTTGGAGGCATTTTGTAAAAAATCTAAAAGTTGTCTTTTCTCACTGGATACTGAATGTGATGAGTTGAATTCTTCAGGGAATTCAATTCTGGCCTCTAGGCACCTCGTGTGAACTTTTGAGCCAATTGGATGAACTTGTATTTTTGGGTCAAAAACTGACTTTTTTGATGATGCCGGCTATGAAAAACGTTGAAGTTTTGGGGGCATTTTGTAAAAAATCTAAAAGTTGTCTTTTCTCACTGGATACTGAATGTGATCAGTTGAACTCTTCAGGGAATTCAATTCTGGCCTCTAGGCACCTCTTGTGAACTTTTGATGAATTTGGTGAACTTGGATTTTTGGGTCAAAAACTGACTTTTTCGATGATGCCGGCTATGGAAAACGTTGAAGTTTTGGGGGCATTTTGTAAAAAATCTAAAAGTTGTCTTTTCTCACTGGATACTGAATGTGATGAGTTGAACTCTTCAGGGAATTCAATTCTGGCCTCTCGGCACCTCGTGTGAACTTTTGAGGAAGTTTGGTGAACATGGATTTTTGGGTCAAAAACTGACTTTTTCGATGATGCCGGCTATGGAAAACGTTGAAGTTTTGGGGGCATTTTGTAAAAAATCTAAAAGTTGTCTTTTCTCACTGGATACTGAATGTGATGAGTTGAATTCTTTAGGGAATTCAATTCTGGCCTCTAGGCACCTCGTGTGAACTTTTGAGCCAATTTGATCAACTTGTATTTTTGGGTCAAAAACTGTCTTTTTCGATGATGCCGGCTATGGAAAACGTTGAAGTTTTGGGGGCATTTTGTAAAAAATCTAAAAGTTGTGTTTTCTCACTGGATACTGAATGTGATGAGTTGAACTCTTCAGGGAATTCAATTCTGGCCTCTAGCCATCTCATGTGAACTTTTGAGCCAATTTGATGAACTTGGATTTTTGGGTCAAAAACTGACTTTTTCGATAATGCCGGCTATGGAAAACGTTGAAGTTTTGTGGGCATTCTGTAAAAAATCTAAAAGTTGTCTTTTCTCACTGGATACTGAATGCGATGAGTTGAACTCTTCAGGGAATTCTATTCTGGCCTCTAGGCACCTCGTGTGAACTTTTGAGCTAATTTGATGAAGTTGGATTTTTGGGTCAAAAATTGACTTTTTCGATGATGCCGGCTATGGAAAACGTTGAAGTTTTGGGGGCATTTTGTAAAAAATCTAAAAGTTGTTTTTTCTCACTGGATACTGAATGTGATGAGTTGAACTCTTCAGGGAATTCAATTCTGGCCTCTATGCACCTCGTGTGAACTGCTGAGGAAATTCGGCGAAGTTGGATTTTTGGGTCAAAAACTGACTTTTTCTATGATGCCGGCTATGGAAAACGTTGAAGTTTTGGGGGCATTTTGTAAAAAATCTAAAAGTTGTCTTTTGTCACTGGATACTGAATGTGATGAGTTGAACTCTTCAGGGAATTCAATTCTGGCCTCTAGGCACCTCGTGAGAACTTTTGAGCCAATTTGATGAAGTTGGATTTTGGGGTGAAAAACTGACTTTTTCGATGATGCCGGCTATGGAAAACTTTGAAGTTTTGGGGGCATTTTGTAAAAAATCTAAAAGTTGTCTTTTGTCACTGGATACTGAATGTGATGAGTTGAACTCTTCAGGGAATTCAATTCTGGCCTCTAGGCACCTCATGTGATCTTTTGAGGAACTTTGGTGAAGTTGTATTTTTGGGTCAAAAACTGACTTTTTCGATGATGCCGGCTATGGAAAACGTTGAAATTTTGGGGCATTTTGTAAAAAATCTAAAAGTTGTCTTTTGTCACTGGATACTGAATGTGATGAGTTGAACTCTTCAGGGAATTCAATTCTGGCCTCTAGGCGCCTCGTGTGAACTTTTGAGGAAATTTGGTGAAGTTGGATTTTTGGGTCAAAAACTGACTTTTTCGATGATGCCGGCTATGGAAACGTTGAAGGTTTGGGGGCATTTTGTAAAAAATCAAAAAGTTGTCTTTTCTCACTATCTACTGAATGTGATGAGTTGAACTCTTCAGGGAATTTAATTCTGGCGTCTATGCACCTCCTGAGAACTTTTGAACAATTTTTGTCAACTCTGATTTTTGGGTGAAAAACTGACTTTTTCGATGATGCCAGCTATGGACAATGATGGAAAACGTTGAAGTTTTGGGGGCATTTTGTAAAAAATCAAAAAGTTGTCTTTTCTCACTGGATACTGAATGTAATGAGTCGAACTCTGCATGGATTTCAATTCTGGCCACTAGGAATCTCGTATGATTGTTTGAGCAATTTTGGTGAAGTTGGTTTTTTGGGGTCAAAAACTGACTTTTTCAATGATGCCGGCTTTGGAAAACGTTGAAGGTTGGGGAGCACTTTGTAAAAAATCAAAAAGTTGTCTTTTCTCACTGGATACTGAATGTAATGAGTTGAACTCTACAGGGAATTCAATTCTGGCCTCTAGGCACCTCCTGTGAACTTTTGAGCAATTTTGGTGAAGTTGGATTTTTGGGTGAAAAACTGACTTTTTTTATGATGCTGGCTATGGAAAACGTTGAAGTTTTGGGGGCTTTTGTAAAAAATCAAAAAGTTTTCTTTTCTTACTGGATTGAATGTAATGAGTTGAACTCTTTAGGGAATTCAATTCTGGCTTCTAGGCACCTCCTGTGAACTTTTGTGCAATTTTGGTCAACTTTGATTTTTGGTGAAAAACTGACTGATTCTATGATGCCGGCTATGGAAAACATTGAAGTTTGGGGGGAATTTTGTAAAGAATCAAAAAGTTTTCTTTTTTCATCACTGGATACTGAATGTAATGAGTTGAACTCTTCAGGGAATTCAATTCTGGCCTCTGTGCACCTCGTGTGAACTTTTGGGCAAGTTTGGTCAAGTTGGATTTTTGGGGAAATTGATTTCCCCCCGTCTCAGCCCTGTGTGTGTTCTTTTGCATCACATTGACCCTGACCTTTCCAATTCCTCCAAAAACCTCTTTGCAAAGGCTACCTGTCCTCTTTGCAAAGGCTACCTGTATATGGCAAAAAATGTGTGGCTGATTTTGCAGGATGCACTACACGGCTTTACCTTGTGTTGTTTATGCTCAGACTTGCATAAATTTAGGCCTATATTAAACGGTGATTGCTGGAGGGTTTTGCAGGATTGAGGCAGTGGTCACCCCTCCAAGGACCACATCCAAGAAATAACGTAGGAATTTGGATGATTGAGGCTATATGCAATTTTTTACATAGTTGGAGGATTTTGCAGGATAGAGGTTGCATCCTCGCAAAAATGCCCATGGCTAGGGATTCAGGGTTAAAACATCTTTCCTGAGAGAATTCCCACAATGTACAGAGTTTTAACCCTAACCGCACCTAACGCTACAAAATACTACTAGTAGTAAACTGTAGTATGCAGTACTTTAGCATATAAGTGAGCACAGCACTCATAGTACTTTCTAGTATTTGGGTACCTGCATACATAATTTTTGTAGTACTTTGTAGTATGTGGTACTGTTCTCCAAATGAACTCTTAGGGGGTTAGGGTTAAACTAGAAGTTATGGGTTCGAGTCACACCTCAGCAAAGTTGTGATTTTTTTTTCTTTCAGAGGCTCTCTGACGATACTCATTGCAGTCTTAGAGTGCAATTCCAAGATTAACATGTACACCCTCCAGATGTAATAGTCCATCAAAAAGTCATGTGGTTTATCATCATTCCCGTCATTTTTCTTGCCTGGTTGCAGAATTCCTGACAAGTGAGCTGCAAGCTGCCAAGATTATCGCCAGCCGACCCCAGAAGGTGGAGGCCATGCAAGTGGATAAAGAGGTGAGTTGGTCGCATGCTGCCTTCAAGACGCAAAAGAGAAACTGTGTGACCTTACGATGAGAACATTAGATTTGAAATCAAGTCTGTATCATCTGGTTATTGTCGGTTGACTATGTGGGGTGCAGTAACCCAATAAACCTAGCACAGCACAGTCACTTGCGTCATGCCTGCTCCCCCACTATCCCAGTATGTGGACAGTGTATCACCCACGGCTAAACGTGCCCTAGCGAGAACTTGCTACAATTTACGGCAGTCAGTAAGCCTTCTGCTAGTAACGTTTGACCGTTGTTTGTCGGTCTTGGTCTCGGACATATATAGAAAGACCTTGTGTTGCTCATCGACAAGTAGGGGTCCCCCAAATATTTTTCATGATTTTTTTTTAGATACCCAATTCTCACCCTGATGTGAGTTATGTTTTGAACACAGCAATGCCCTAATTATCCATGGCTGTTTATATTGCGTTCATTTCCTCAGTGCGGATGGCACGTATCTAGCCAGCACCTGAAGAACATCTGCGTGGGTCTGAAGCTAAAGAAGCCCCCGGCAGGTGTCAACGAGGTCCAGTTATTCAATCAGATAGAGCAAAGTATACGAGAAAGACTAGGCAGCATGGGCACTGAAGGGGCGGGCAAGCCTATCCTGAAGAAACAGCTCACGGAGCAACAGTGGGTAAGTACATGAGAGGTACAGTACAATACGAAACTATAGACCAATCCAAGTTGCCAAAAGCCACATGCACCACAACCCCAGGCTGGTTTCGAACCCACAACTAGTGCTGAAACTGATCCTCCAGGTTTGGAGCATTAACAAAATACATGAGCTGTACTGCGCCACCAACAAGGGGTTTCCCCAATACATGCAATATACTACATCGTGAGCAGTATACCTCTTGCCTCTGTCTATTTTGGGGGTCGTCTTATTGAATGATACAGTAACTTTTCCTTACCACATTGCATTATGTATATGTGGTCTCCACTATAGCAATGCTAGATTGTATGGATTATGCACAAAGAAGACGGACAATCGTGGAGCTTAGCCCACCAAACAATGAAGATAAATGCAGTGACTTGTTAACATGGCAAATTCAATCATCCGTATGCTTTAATGCTGCCCTTTCATTGCAAGCATTAGCATTCCTAGCGCTTTAAAAAAAATACTTGCCAAACTTCCGGTTCATTTTGGAAGGCCATGTTTGGCTATGTTTAGTTTGGTTCGGCTGCAGCACTGCCAAAAACCTGCAGAATGACTTGCAGAGCACGAATTCAATGCTCAAGACCATGAGACCACGATACTCCACACGTGTTCTGGCATGGAAGTGTCCCCGTAAAGGCGAACAAAATCGTCACTGTAATTTCAAAATCAGATTGGTATTGAGAATTATAGTGAATTATTCCTTAACCCTCTACCATTTTGTAACAGGCCAAATTGGGAAAGATCAATGATCGTATGAGGAAGGAGTACAGTCTGCGCAGGCAGATGTTACTGAAGCGTCTTGATGTCACCATACAGTCTTTCCAGTGGGGAGAAAGGATTAAGGTGAGTCTTGGGTCTGTTCAAATAAAATGGTTAATCACAAAGTGTTAATCACAAAATGTTTAAAACAGGTTAGAGTCTGGATGGGTGATATTTGCCTCGGGTTATTATCAGCAATTCAGACTCCAACGAGTCTTAAACAAAGTGTTTTATAAATACCTTTTCGGTCAAAAAAACAAAATTGTTTCGGTCCAAAAATCAAAACATATTGTACAAATATTGAATGCTTCGAGTGGTGTAGTAAAACTAGCCTCCCGAGGTGATCCATGGACATTCTATTCGCCTCGGGAAAATAGAATGCTCCATGGATCACCGAGGGAGGCTAGTTTTACTTCACCACCAGATAAAGCATTCAATTTTTGTTTTATAACACTTCACCCACAGATTCTGCTTGGTTATAATATTTAAATTATTTACATCTGAACACAGTTGAAATAAACTTCAATTTCAATACAAAACTGGAGGAAAATGTATTTCTCTCTTCCAAACTACCCCTTTGCGAAATGTTTGAACCCAACTCTGTGGCGCGCTCTCTTTGCAACAAAAGGAGCTGCTTGCAACGCGCAACGCGTACACCAGCATGCATTTTGCACAAAAATACCGCGCCGTGGAAATAGTACTTTGGTTGCTAATGGTATAGTACTTTGGTTGCTACGGGCATAGTACTTTTGACCGTGCACAGAAAGATAGCAAAACTAGAAAGTATCATGTGACTCGCTCTCGGCCAATCAAGACAAAGAATCTGTGGGTGAGGTGTTATAACAAAAGCTAGACGTTGCCACTCATTTTGTTTAACAAGTTAACTTCGTGTTTAATTTAACACCCCTCTGACTATATGGAATGTCCTCTACAACTTATAAGGAGATTGGCGTGCACGTCGCACGTACTGCGCAATGTCACGCAAAACGCAGCTGGGCTGGTGTTGTGTGAATTTCGGAATATGAAATACCGATTCACTGGTAGAATTGTCATGTGACACTGGAAAAGTGTTTAAGACCAGCCAGCCATGTCTTTATCATCCGTTTAAGACTGACCACATGACGGGTTCTTGACCAATAGGAATGGGTAAACTGTCTTAGGTATTTATGAATTCAGAGTAATGTATGATGAATATAAATAAAAGCCTGGAAAAAAAAACTGTAAAACAGCAAATGAGCTGAATAGTGCAGTGGTTTTAATTTTTTTCAAACATCACATATTTTTAAAATCTGATTTCGGCTGCAATGTAGATATATTTCAATTTTGTGTTAAAGGTAGAGAAATATCATTTGTCACTTTGCATTTCTTTTCTTTGAAGCAACAAAATGCTCAAAATCTAAAGAAGGGTACTTAACAACTAACCTGATGAAGTTTTAGCTCAGTGAATGCTGTATATTCTGAGAAAACAATATTCTAGGATCTCGATTTCAATTCAAAAGTTGCTGAGTCGTGTTGTGAATTGTGCTTGAAATCAGTGCCCAGGACATGTTCTCATTCAACCGATTGCACCTACACGATGTTGGGCACTGAACCAACAAATTATGGTATCCGCACGCCTGTGTGCTTCCTGTCAATGCTTGCGCGCACCTATTCACGGTTTCCTCTATTAAAACCGAACTACCAACACAATTTTCAAAAGTGTGTCTTCAGACACATCTTTGGAAATGACCTTCTTTTATTGTTTTCTTCAAAATGACAGCAGGAATAATTTCACACGGAGTTTAGCACCATTACTATCTTTAAACCCAGTATGCATGCTTTTCAACAACAATTTTTTTAGTAACGTTTCGGATAGCAGCAAATGATTTACATGTACCTTTAACAGTCAATGTTGTCTACTTTGGCTGACTGATTTCAAGTTCATTTGTTGAGGAAAACTAATGAATGCCCTGTTGTGAATCATTTTTGGATCGTATGGACAAGTCCGCCGACCAACTAAAATTGACTGCGGAAATCTTTTGGTAAACCACTTTCACGTACATTTATGACGGGGTCCGCTCATAAGTCTGACGCCTCTTAGGTCCGACCCTCATAAGTCCAAAATTTCTGACTTATGAGGCATCACATTTAATTATTCCGCCTCATAGGTACCACTCCTCGTAAGTCCGACGCCTCATGGCTCCGACGCCTCATAAGTCCTAAACAGCATTAGTCCATTGTCGGACATATGAGGCGTCAGACTTATGAGTCGTTGGACCCGGCTATGAGGCAGATTTATGCCTCATAAGTCCGACGCCTCATTCGCACTTAAGAGGCGTCGGACTTATGATACGGCCCCTTCATGACATTATTCACTTGATTTTCGACCTTCTCACAAAAAATCTTGAAAAGATTTTTCTGTCTTTTTCTGTTGTTTTTTTGTCTTTCATCCCACAGGGCAAAATGCAAGACGATTTAGCAGCTGCCTATCGACCCAAACGGGGCAAGCTTGCTGCAGACAGTCCGGTTACCATAGCAACGCTCATGGCTGCTAGAGAAGGTAAGCTGCAAATTATATGCACCATAGGTTTGGGGGGAGGGGTTGGGAGGGGGGTGGGAAGGCCAACACGTACGTGTTCACCAGAAACATTTCTCAATTTATCGTTGAAAGTAGCTGGACTGGGATTTGTACCTGCAACCTCAGCGAGAATGACATTTTGTTGTAGTGCCGTGGTCAAAGGGTTACGGTTATAAGACTCGCGTAGTACCTGGGTTTAAACCCTGATGGGGAACATGGTGCTTGTGTTCTTGGGCAAGACTCTTAACCACAATCACCCTTCTCCACCCAGGAGTGTAAATGGGCACCTGTGAAGGTAGAGACTAGAATGCGCCGACCTCGAGCTGCTGCAAAAACTGGTCTCATGCCTCGCCTGAAGAACGGGGGCAATTGTGAAGCGCTTTGAGACCTTTGGTATAAAGCGCTATATAAGCAGCACATGATTATTATTAGGGCCTATGTTTTGTATTCTATAATGAATTAAGCTATTCAAGTTGCCCAACACATCAGCATTATGGCTTGAGAAGACATCTACAGGGCTTGACTTTTATTTACTGTATCTTCAAAAGCCTTCTCAGACTTTTTGGAAAAAACAATTAAAAACCCCATGCTTAAAGAGTGCCAATTGGTCTCGTAAGCAGCGCATAAAGAAAGTCGCATAAAATGTGTACAATTTCCACTATTTGGGTATCCAGGATGCCATTTTTCAGGCTATAGCTTAAATTAAGGCTTTTTCATGTTTTGGAAAAACAAATAGAGGCTTTCCATCCCTTTACACGCTGGCACAGTACATCCTCTTGTAGCACGCACAGAGAATATAAAATTGTGCATGCAGTGGCAGTCAGTATGCAAGCTCAGTACACAAATCTATAATTTGTTGAGTGAGTTCAAGGTAGACATACACGTGTGGTTTATACGTGTAATGGCACCATTAAGGAGACACGTTATCGTAATTTCTTCGCACGATGGGAGACATAGGTCATCATGCAGACATTTTCATGTCTCCCTAATGTCACAGCCCCACTTTAGAGGCAAAATGTTGTTGTCGCAATTAGATTATATTTGTTGCTCCTGTTCTCATTAGTAAACATACTGAAATTCGTGGAAAAAGGACAAGGGAATATTGGGTTAGGGCACATTTAAGTTTTAACAATTTTGTGCACAAGTCTATAGGCATGATAGGGATGTCTCCCAAATGTCCAATCCAGGGTAATTATTATTATTACTATTATTATTATATATTTTTGGTAATGAAACCAAGGATTTCTCAAAAGTGCCCTAGGCACTGTAGCTTGCAAGCCTGAAGAAACCTGTGGAGAGAAGACACTGAGAAGACATTACAGTTTATGAGGTGGGAAGAAAACCCCTGAAAATACTCTGGGGAAAACCCACGGAATCAGGTAGGGACTGAAAACCCAATCCACATATTGGCCCAGGCGGGATTCGATCCAGGGTCACAGCGGTGGAAGGCAAGAAGGAAATGTAATATTGAAATGTGATGGTGTACTGCAGTAGATTTGTGTATTTAGCCGTCTTTCACATGTCAACTGTTTCAGGCCCTGGTGCACTAACCCACTGGCATCCCTAAATTGCATCTCATGTGTTACAATTGCTCATGCCATGTTCTCCTTTCCTTTTCTGATTCAGATTTGGCAAAGCTTAGAAAGACCAGCAGTGGGTCAGTCAGGAAGAACACAAAGTCTGCCATCCACAAAGTCATCATGGGACATGTAAGTTTTGGGGACTTGCTGTTTTATTGGTGCCATAGGCCACTGAGGGTCCAACGTCATTGAGACACCGAGCACAGAAAAAAGTTTTCTTAGCTAAAAACAAAAGAAAAAAAGGTCACCAGCCAAAATGGCATGCATTTGTACATTGCTTGTGGCTGGTACTCGGCAGATTTTTGCTTACCTTAAAACAATTGCTGAGCACTTTTTCTACCTTCAGTTCCATGACATTGGTCCTGGTGGCCACAATCAGCCAGTTCGGTATCTCGATGAAGTATTCCAGGTCAAAGGTCATCATGAAATCACGAACGCCCATTCTGCTGTATTTAACGCCTAGCATCGTGCGACAGTCTCTATGCGCTTTCATGCGCCTTTGATGAGCTTTCGAATATCCCGGATGACCTGTTCCCCATATCATTGTGGGCAGGCACAGTTGAAATACTGAACTGGCTTATTGGAAGCCATTGTTGAAGTGGCACTACTCGGGGATTCATTTCTGGCATCTAACCACCTTGTGTGAACATTTGACTTAGTTTCGTGAAGTTGGATTTTTGGGCCAAAAATCAGTATTTGATGACCGCGGATATGGAAAACTTTTCAGATTGGGACCATTTTTGGTCAAAAACTAAAATGTTTGTTTTCTGCCCGGATCCTGACTGTAGTGAGCTGAAATCTCTTGGGAATTCATTCATGGCATCTACCCACCTTGTGTGAACATTTGACTTAGTTTCGTGAAGTTGGATTTTTTGGCCCAAAATCAGTATTTTTGATGACCGCGGATATGGAAAACTTTTCAGATTTGAACCATTTTTGGTAAAAAACTGAAATGTTTGTTTTCTGCCCGAATCCTGACTGTAGTGGGCTGAAATCTCTTGGGGATTCATTTCTGGCATATACCCACCTTGTGTGAACATTTGACTTAGTTTCGTGAAGTTGGATTTTTTGGCCCAAAATCAGTATTTTTGATGACCGCGGATATGGAAAACTTTTCAGATTTGAACCATTTTTGGTAAAAAACTAAATGTTTGTTTTCTGCCCGAATCCTGAATGAAGTGGGCTGAAATCTCTTGGAAATTCATTTCTGGCATCTACCCACCTTGTGTGAACATTTGACTTAGTTTCGTGAAGTTGGATTTTTTGGCCCAAAATCAGTATTTTTGATGACCGCGGATATGGAAAACTTTTCAGATTTGAACCATTTTGGTAAAAAACTGAAATGTTTGTTTTCTGCCCGAATCCTGAATGTAGTGGGCTGAAATCTCTTGGGGATTCATTTCTGGCATCTACCCACCTTGTGTGAACATTTGACTTAGTTTCGTGAAGTTGGATTTTTTGGCCCAAAATCAGTATTTTTGATGACCGCGGATATGGAAAACTTTTCAGATTTGACCATTTTTGGTAAAAAACTGAAATGTGTTTTTTCTGCCCGAATCCTGAATGTAGTGGGCTGAAATCTCTTGGGAATTCATTCATGGCATCTACCCACCTTGTGTGAACATTTGACTTAGTTTCGTGAAGTTGGATTTTTTGGCCCAAAATCAGTATTTTTGATGACCGCGGATATGGAAAACTTTTCAGATTTGAACCATTTTTGGTAAAAAACTGAAATGTTTGTTTTCTGCCCGAATCCTGACTGTAGTGGGCTGAAATCTCTTGGAAATTCATTTCTGGCATCTACCCACCTTGTGTGAACATTTGACTTAGTTTCGTGAAGTTGGATTTTTGGCCCAAAATCAGTATTTTTGATGACCGCGGATATGGAAAACTTTTCAGATTTGAACCATTTTTGGTAAAAACTGAAATGTGTGTTTTCTCTGCCCGAATCCTGACTGTAGTGAGCTGAAATCTCTTGGGAATTCATTCATGGCATCTACCCACCTTGTGTGAACATTTGACTTAGTTTCGTGAAGTTGGATTTTTTGGCCCAAAATCAGTATTTTTGATGACCGCGGATATGGAAAACTTTTCAGATTTGAACCATTTTTGGTAAAAACTGAAATGTTTTTTTCTGCCCGAATCCTGAATGTAGTGGGCTGAAATCTCTTGGGGATTCATTTCTGGCATCTACCCACCTTGTGTGAACATTTGACTTAGTTTCGTGAAGTTGGATTTTTTGGCCAAAAATCAGTATTTTTGATGACCGCGGATATGGAAAACTTTTCAGATTTGGACCATTTTTGGTAAAAAACTTAGATATGTGTTTTCTGCCCGAATCCTGACTGTAGTGGCTGAAATCTCTTGGGGATTCATTTCTGGCATCTACCCACCTTGTGTGAACATTTGACTTAGTTTCGTGAAGTTGGATTTTTTGGCCAAAAATCAGTATTTTTGATGACCGCGGATATGGAAAACTTTTCAGATTTGAACCATTTTTGGTAAAAACTGAAATGTGTGTTTTCTGCCCGAATCCTGACTGTAGTGGGCTGAAATCTCTTGGGAATTCATTTCTGGCATCTACCCACCTTGTGTGAACATTTGACTTAGTTTCGTGAAGTTGGATTTTTTGGCCCAAAATCAGTATTTTTGATGACCGCGGATATGGAAAACTTTTCAGATTTGAACCATTTTTGGTAAAAAACTGAAATGTTTGTTTTCTGCCCGAATCCTGAATGTAGTGGGCTGAAATCTCTTGGGATTCATTCTGGCATCTACCCACCTTGTGTGAACATTTGACTTAGTTTCGTGAAGTTGGATTTTTTGGCCCAAAATCAGTATTTTTGATGACCGCGGATATGGAAAACTTTTCAGATTTGAACCATTTTTGGTAAAAAACTGGAATGTGTGTTTTCTGCCCGAATCCTGACTGTAGTGGGCTGAAATCTCTTGGGAATTCATTCATGGCATCTACCCACCTTGTGTGAACATTTGACTTAGTTTCGTGAAGTTGGATTTTTTGGCCCAAAATCAGTATTTTTGATGACCGCGGATATGGAAAACTTTTCAGATTTGAACCATTTTTGGTAAAAAACTGAAATGTTGTTTTCTGCCCGAATCCTGAATGTAGTGGGCTGAAATCTCTTGGGGATTCATTCTGGCATCTACCCACCTTGTGTGAACATTTGACTTAGTTTCGTGAAGTTGGATTTTTTGGCCAAAAATCAGTATTTTTGATGACCGCGGATATGGAAAACTTTTCAGATTTGAACCATTTTTGGTAAAAAACTGAAATGTGTGTTTTCTGCCCGAATCCTGACTGTAGTGGGCTGAAATCTCTTGGGAATTCATTCTGGCATCTACCCACCTTGTGTGAACATTTGACTTAGTTTCGTGAAGTTGGATTTTTTGGCCCAAAATCAGTTTTTTGATGACCGCGGATATGGAAAACTTTTCAGATTTGAACCATTTTTGGTAAAAAACTAAATGTGTGTTTTCTGCCCGAATCCTGACTGTAGTGGGCTGAAATCTCTTGGGGATTCATTTCTGGCATCTACCCACCTTGTGTGAACATTTGACTTAGTTTCGTGAAGTTGGATTTTTTTGGCCCAAAATCAGTATTTTTGATGACCGCGGATATGGAAAACTTTTCAGATTTGAACCATTTTTGGTAAAAAACTGAAATGTGTGTTTTTCTGCCCGAATCCTGAATGTAGTGGGCTGAAATCTCTTGGGATTCATTCATGGCATCTACCCACCTTGTGTGAACATTTGACTTAGTTTCGTGAAGTTGGATTTTTTGGCCCAAAATCAGTATTTTTGATGACCGCGGATATGGAAAACTTTTCAGATTTGAACCATTTTTGGTAAAAAACTGAAATGTGTGTTTTCTGCCCGAATCCTGACTGTAGTGGGCTGAAATCTCTTGGGAATTCATTTCTGGCATCTACCCACCTTGTGTGAACATTTGACTTAGTTTCGTGAAGTTGGATTTTTTGGCCCAAAATCAGTATTTTTGATGACCGCGGATATGGAAAACTTTTCAGATTTGAACCATTTTTGGTAAAAAACTGAAATGTGTGTTTTCTGCCCGAATCCTGACTGTAGTGGGCTGAAATCTCTTGGGAATTCATTCTGGCATCTACCCACCTTGTGTGAACATTTGACTTAGTTTCGTGAAGTTGGATTTTTTGGCCCAAAATCAGTATTTTTGATGACCGCGGATATGGAAAACTTTTCAGATTTGAACCATTTTTGGTAAAAAACTGAAATGTGTGTTTTCTTGCCCAATCCTGACTGTAGTGGGCTGAAATCTCTTGGGGATTCATTTCTGGCATCTACCCACCTTGTGTGAACATTTGACTTAGTTTCGTGAAGTTGGATTTTTTGGCCAAAATCAGTATTTTTGATGACCGCGGATATGGAAAACTTTTCAGATTTGACCATTTTTGGTAAAAAACTTAGATGTGTGTTTTCTGCCCGAATCCTGACTGTAGTGGGCTGAAATCTCTTGGGGATTCATTTCTGGCATCTACCCACCTTGTGTGAACATTTGACTTAGTTTCGTGAAGTTGGATTTTTTGGCCAAAATCAGTATTTTTGATGACCGCGGATATGGAAAACTTTTCAGATTTGAACCATTTTTGGTAAAAACTGAAATGTTTGTTTTCTGCCCGAATCCTGACTGTAGTGGGCTGAAATCTCTTGGGAATTCATTTCTGGCATCTACCCACCTTGTGTGAACATTTGACTTAGTTTCGTGAAGTTGGATTTTTTGGCCAAAATCAGTATTTTTGATGACCGCGGATATGGAAAACTTTTCAGATTTGAACCATTTTTGGTAAAAAACTGAAATGTTTGTTTTCTGCCCGAATCCTGAATGTAGTGGGCTGAAATCTCTTGGGAATTCATTCTGGCATCTACCCACCTTGTGTGAACATTTGACTTAGTTTCGTGAAGTTGGATTTTTTGGCCCAAAATCAGTATTTTTGATGACCGCGGATATGGAAAACTTTTCAGATTTGAACCATTTTTGGTAAAAAACTGAAATGTGTTTTTTCTGCCCGAATCCTGACTGTAGTGGGCTGAAATCTCTTGGGAATTCATTTCTGGCATCTACCCACCTTGTGTGAACATTTGACTTAGTTTCGTGAAGTTGGATTTTTTGGCCCAAAATCAGTATTTTTGATGACCGCGGATATGGAAAACTTTTCAGATTTGAACCATTTTTGGTAAAAACTGAAAATGTGTGTTTTCTGCCCGAATCCTGAATGTAGTGGGCTGAAATCTCTTGGGATTCATTCCTGGCATCTACCCACCTTGTGTGAACATTTGACTTAGTTTCGTGAAGTTGGATTTTTTGGCCCAAAATCAGTATTTTTGATGACCGCGGATATGGAAAACTTTTCAGATTTGAACCATTTTTGGTAAAAAACTGAAACGTGTGTTTTCTCTGCCCGAATCCTGACTGTAGTGGGCTGAAATCTCTTGGGATTCATTCATGGCATCTACCCACCTTGTGTGAACATTTGACTTAGTTTCGTGAAGTTGGATTTTTTGGCCCAAAATCAGTATTTTTGATGACCGCGGATATGGAAAACTTTTCAGATTTGAACCATTTTTGGTAAAAAACTAAGATGTGTGTTTTCTGCCCGAATCCTGACTGTAGTGGGCTGAAATCTCTTGGGGATTCATTTCTGGCATCTACCCACCTTGTGTGAACATTTGACTTAGTTTCGTGAAGTTGGATTTTTTGGCCAAAAATCAGTATTTTTGATGACCGCGGATATGGAAAACTTTTCAGATTTGAACCATTTTTGGTAAAAAACTGAAATGTTGTTTTTCTGCCCGAATCCTGACTGTAGTGGGCTGAAATCTCTTGGGAATTCATTTCTGGCATCTACCCACCTTGTGTGAACATTTGACTTAGTTTCGTGAAGTTGGATTTTTTGGCCCAAAATCAGTATTTTTGATGACCGCGGATATGGAAAACTTTTCAGATTTGAACCATTTTTGGTAAAAAACTGAAATGTTTGTTTTCTGCCCGAATCCTGACTGTAGTGGGCTGAAATCTCTTGGGAATTCATTTCTGGCATCTACCCACCTTGTGTGAACATTTGACTTAGTTTCGTGAAGTTGGATTTTTTGGCCAAAATCAGTATTTTTGATGACCGCGGATATGGAAAACTTTTCAGATTTGAACCATTTTTGGTAAAAAACTGAAATGTGTGTTTTCTGCCCGAATCCTGAATGTAGTGGGCTGAAATCTCTTGGGAATTCATTCATGGCATCTACCCACCTTGTGTGAACATTTGACTTAGTTTCGTGAAGTTGGATTTTTTGGCCAAAATCAGTATTTTTGATGACCGCGGATATGGAAAACTTTTCAGATTTGAACCATTTTTGGTAAAAAACTGAAATGTTTGTTTTCTGCCCGAATCCTGAATGTAGTGGGCTGAAATCTCTTGGGGATTCATTCCTGGCATCTACCCACCTTGTGTGAACATTTGACTTAGTTTCGTGAAGTTGGATTTTTTGGCCAAAATCAGTATTTTTGATGACCGCGGATATGGAAAACTTTTCAGATTTGAACCATTTTTGGTAAAAAACTTAGATGTGTGTTTTCTGCCCGAATCCTGACTGTAGTGGGCTGAAATCTCTTGGGATTCATTCATGGCATCTACCCACCTTGTGTGAACATTTGACTTAGTTTCGTGAAGTTGGATTTTTTGGCCCAAAATCAGTATTTTTGATGACCGCGGATATGGAAAACTTTTCAGATTTGGACCATTTTTGGTAAAAAACTAAGATGTGTGTTTTCTGCCCGAATCCTGACTGTAGTGGGCTGAAATCTCTTGGGGATTCATTACTGGCATCTACCCACCTTGTGTGAACATTTGACTTAGTTTCGTGAAGTTGGATTTTTTGGCCAAAATCAGTATTTTTGATGACCGCGGATATGGAAAACTTTTCAGATTTGAACCATTTTTGGTAAAAAACTGAAATGTGTGTTTTCTGCCCGAATCCTGACTGTAGTGGGCTGAAATCTCTTGGGGATTCATTTCTGGCATCTACCCACCTTGTGTGAACATTTGACTTAGTTTCGTGAAGTTGGATTTTTTGGCCCAAAATCAGTATTTTTGATGACCGCGGATATGGAAAACTTTTCAGATTTGAACCATTTTTGGTAAAAAACTGAAATGTTTGTTTTCTGCCCGAATCCTGATGTAGTGGGCTGAAATCTCTTGGGATTCATTTCTGGCATCTACCCACCTTGTGTGAACATTTGACTTAGTTTCGTGAAGTTGGATTTTTTGGCCCAAAATCAGTATTTTTGATGACCGCGGATATGGAAAACTTTTCAGATTTGAACCATTTTTGGTAAAAAACTGGAATGTGTGTTTTCTGCCCGAATCCTGAATGTAGTGGGCTGAAATCTCTTGGGAATCATTCATGGCATCTACCCACCTTGTGTGAACATTTGACTTAGTTTCGTGAAGTTGGATTTTTTGGCCCAAAATCAGTATTTTTGATGACCGCGGATATGGAAAACTTTTCAGATTTGAACCATTTTTGGTAAAAAAACTGAAATGTTTGTTTTCTGCCGAATCCTGAATGTAGTGGGCTGAAATCTCTTGGGGATTCATTCCTGGCATCTACCCACTTGTGTGAACATTTGACTTAGTTTCGTGAAGTTGGATTTTTTGGCCAAAAATCATTATTTTTGATGACCGCGGATATGGAAACTTTTCAGATTTGAACCATTTTTGGTAAAAACTTAGATGTGTGTTTTCTGCCCGAATCCTGACTGTAGTGGGCTGAAATCTCTTGGGATTCATTCTGGCATCTACCCACCTTGTGTGAACATTTGACTTAGTTTCGTGAAGTTGGATTTTTTGGCCAAAATCAGTATTTTTGATGACCGCGGATATGGAAAACTTTTCAGATTTGAACCATTTTTGGTAAAAAACTAAGATGTGTGTTTTCTGCCCGAATCCTGACTGTAGTGGGCTGAAATCTCTTGGGGATTCATTACTGGCATCTACCCACCTTGTGTGAACATTTGACTTAGTTTCGTGAAGTTGGATTTTTTGGCCCAAAATCAGTATTTTTGATGACCGCGGATATGGAAAACTTTTCAGATTTGAACCATTTTTGGTAAAAAACTGAAATGTTTGTTTTCTGCCCGAATCCTGACTGTAGTGGGCTGAAATCTCTTGGGGATTCATTTCTGGCATCTACCCACCTTGTGTGAACATTTGACTTAGTTTCGTGAAGTTGGATTTTTTGGCCCAAATCAGTATTTTTGATGACCGCGGATATGGAAAACTTTTCAGATTTGAACCATTTTTGGTAAAAAACTGAGATGTGTGTTTTCTGCCCGAATCCTGACTGTAGTGGCTGAAATCTCTTGGGGATTCATTTCTGGCATCTACCCACCTTGTGTGAACATTTGACTTAGTTTCGTGAAGTTGGATTTTTTGGCCCAAAATCAGTATTTTTGATGACCGCGGATATGGAAAACTTTTCAGATTTGAACCATTTTTGGTAAAAAACTGAAATGTTTGTTTCTGCCCGAATCCTGAATGTAGTGGGCTGAAATCTCTTGGGAATTCATTTCTGGGCATCTACCCACCTTGTGTGAACATTTGACTTAGTTTCGTGAAGTTGGATTTTTTGGCCCAAAATCAGTATTTTTGATGACCGCGGATATGGAAAACTTTTCAGATTTGAACCATTTTTGGTAAAAAAACTGAAATGTGTGTTTTCTGCCCGAATCCTGAATGTAGTGGGCTGAAATCTCTTGGGAATTCATTCATGGCATCTACCCACCTTGTGTGAACATTTGACTTAGTTTCGTGAAGTTGGATTTTTTGGCCAAAATCAGTATTTTTGATGACCGCGGATATGGAAAACTTTTCAGATTTGAACCATTTTTGGTAAAAAACTGAAATGTTGTTTTTTCTGCCCGAATCCTGAATGTAGTGGGCTGAAATCTCTTGGGAATTCATTTCTGGCATCTACCCACCTTGTGTGAACATTTGACTTAGTTTCGTGAAGTTGGATTTTTTGGCCCAAAATCAGTATTTTTGATGACCGCGGATATGGAAAACTTTTCAGATTTGAACCATTTTTGGTAAAAAACTGAAATGTGTGTTTTCTGCCCCGAATCCTGACTGTAGTGAGCTGAAATCTCTTGGGAATTCATTCCTGGCATCTACCCACCTTGTGTGAACATTTGACTTAGTTTCGTGAAGTTGGATTTTTTGGCCCAAAATCAGTATTTTTGATGACCGCGGATATGGAAAACTTTTCAGATTTGAACCATTTTGGTAAAAAACTGAATGTGTGTTTTCTGCCCGAATCCTGAATGTAGTGGGCTGAAATCTCTTGGGAATTCATTCATGGCATCTACCCACCTTGTGTGAACATTTGACTTAGTTTCGTGAAGTTGGATTTTTTGGCCAAAATCAGTATTTTTGATGACCGCGGATATGGAAAACTTTTCAGATTTGAACCATTTTTGGTAAAAAACTAAATGTGTGTTTTCTCTGCCCGAATCCTGAATGTAGTGGGCTGAAATCTCTTGGGGATTCATTCCTGGCATCTACCCACCTTGTGTGAACATTTGACTTAGTTTCGTGAAGTTGGATTTTTTGGCCAAAATCAGTTTTTTGATGACCGCGGATATGGAAAACTTTTCAGATTTGAACCATTTTTGGTAAAAAACTGAAATGTGTGTTTTCTGCTGCCCGAATCCTGACTGTAGTGGGCTGAAATCTCTTGGGGATTCATTCATGGCATCTACCCACCTTGTGTGAACATTTGACTTAGTTTCGTGAAGTTGGATTTTTTGGCCCAAAATCAGTATTTTTGATGACCGCGGATATGGAAAACTTTTCAGATTTGGACCATTTTTGGTAAAAAACTAAATGTGTGTTTTCTGCCCGAATCCTGACTGTAGTGGGCTGAAATCTCTTGGGGATTCATTACTGGCATCTACCCACCTTGTGTGAACATTTGACTTAGTTTCGTGAAGTTGGATTTTTTGGCCAAAATCAGTATTTTTGATGACCGCGGATATGGAAAACTTTTCAGATTTGAACCATTTTTGGTAAAAAACTGAAATGTTGTTTTCTGCCCGAATCCTGACTGTAGTGGGCTGAAATCTCTTGGGATTCATTTCTGGCATCTACCCACCTTGTGTGAACATTTGACTTAGTTTCGTGAAGTTGGATTTTTTGGCCCAAAATCAGTATTTTTGATGACCGCGGATATGGAAAACTTTTCAGATTTGAACCATTTTTGGTAAAAAACTGAAATGTGTGTTTTCTGCCCGAATCCTGATGTAGTGGGCTGAAATCTCTTGGGATTCATTTCTGGCATCTACCCACCTTGTGTGAACATTTGACTTAGTTTCGTGAAGTTGGATTTTTGGCCAAAAATCAGTATTTTTGATGACCGCGGATATGGAAAACTTTTCAGATTTGAACCATTTTTGGTAAAAACTGGAATGTGTGTTTTCTGCCCGAATCCTGAATGTAGTGGGCTGAAATCTCTTGGGAATTCATTCTGGCATCTACCCACCTTGTGTGAACATTTGACTTAGTTTCGTGAAGTTGGATTTTTTGCCCAAAATCAGTATTTTTGATGACCGCGGATATGGAAAACTTTTCAGATTTGAACCATTTTTGGTAAAAAACTGAAATGTTTGTTTTCTGCCCGAATCCTGACTGTAGTGGGCTGAAATCTCTTGGGGATTCATTCCTGGCATCTACCCACCTTGTGTGAACATTTGACTTAGTTTCGTGAAGTTGGATTTTTTGGCCAAAATCAGTATTTTTGATGACCGCGGATATGGAAAACTTTTCAGATTTGAACCATTTTTGGTAAAAAACTGAAATGTGTGTTTTCTGCCCGAATCCTGACTGTAGTGGGCTGAAATCTCTTGGGATTCATTCCTGGCATCTACCCACCTTGTGTGAACATTTGACTTAGTTTCGTGAAGTTGGATTTTTTGGCCCAAAATCAGTATTTTTGATGACCGCGGATATGGAAAACTTTTCAGATTTGGACCATTTTTGGTAAAAAACTGAAATGTGTGTTTTCTGCCCGAATCCTGACTGTAGTGGGCTGAAATCTCTTGGGGATTCATTTCTGGCATCTACCCACCTTGTGTGAACATTTGACTTAGTTTCGTGAAGTTGGATTTTTTGGCCCAAAATCAGTATTTTTGATGACCGCGGATATGGAAAACTTTTCAGATTTGAACCATTTTTGGTAAAAAACTGAAATGTTTGTTTTCTGCCCGAATCCTGACTGTAGTGGGCTGAAATCTCTTGGGGATTCATTTCTGGCATCTACCCACCTTGTGTGAACATTTGACTTAGTTTCGTGAAGTTGGATTTTTTGGCCAAAATCAGTATTTTTGATGACCGCGGATATGGAAAACTTTTCAGATTTGAACCATTTTTGGTAAAAAACTTAGATGTGTGTTTTCTGCCCGAATCCTGACTGTAGTGGGCTGAAATCTCTTGGGGATTCATTTCTGGCATCTACCCACCTTGTGTGAACATTTGACTTAGTTTCGTGAAGTTGGATTTTTTGGCCAAAATCAGTATTTTTGATGACCGCGGATATGGAAAACTTTTCAGATTTGAACCATTTTTGGTAAAAAACTGAAATGTGTGTTTTCTGCCCGAATCCTGAATGTAGTGGGCTGAAATCTCTTGGGGATTCATTCATGGCATCTACCCACCTTGTGTGAACATTTGACTTAGTTTCGTGAAGTTGGATTTTTTGGCCCAAAATCAGTATTTTTGATGACCGCGGATATGGAAAACTTTTCAGATTTGAACCATTTTTGGTTAAAAACTGAAATGTGTGTTTTCTGCCCGAATCCTGACTGTAGTGGGCTGAAATCTCTTGGGAATTCATTCTGGCATCTACCCACCTTGTGTGAACATTTGACTTAGTTTCGTGAAGTTGGATTTTTTGGCCAAAAATCAGTATTTTTGATGACCGCGGATATGGAAAACTTTTCAGATTTGGACCATTTTTGGTAAAAAACTTGAAATGTGTTTTCTGCCCGAATCCTGACTGTAGTGGGCTGAAATCTCTTGGGGATTCATTTCTGGCATCTACCCACCTTGTGTGAACATTTGACTTAGTTTCGTGAAGTTGGATTTTTTGGCCAAAAATCAGTATTTTTGATGACCGCGGATATGGAAAACTTTTCAGATTTGAACCATTTTTGGTAAAAACTGAAATGTGTGTTTTCTGCCCGAATCCTGACTGTAGTGGGCTGAAATCTCTTGGAATTCATTCTGGCATCTACCCACCTTGTGTGAACATTTGACTTAGTTTCGTGAAGTTGGATTTTTTGGCCCAAAAATCAGTATTTTTGATGACCGCGGATATGGAAAACTTTTCAGATTTGAACCATTTTTGGTAAAAAACTGAAATGTGTGTTTTCTGCCCGAATCCTGACTGTAGTGGGCTGAAATCTCTTGGGGATTCATTCATGGCATCTACCCACCTTGTGTGAACATTTGACTTAGTTTCGTGAAGTTGGATTTTTTGGCCAAAAATCAGTATTTTTGATGACCGCGGATATGGAAAACTTTTCAGATTTGAATTTTTTTTGGTAAAAAACTGAAATGTTTGTTTTCTGCCCGAATCCTGACTGTAGTGGGCTGAAATCTCTTGGGGATTCATTCTGGCATCTACCCACCTTGTGTGAACATTTGACTTAGTTTCGTGAAGTTGGATTTTTTGGCCCAAAATCAGTATTTTTGATGACCGCGGATATGGAAAACTTTTCAGATTTGAACCATTTTTGGTAAAAAACTGAAATGTTTTTTTTGCTGCCGAATCCTGACTGTAGTGAGCTGAAATCTCTTGGGGATTCATTCTGGCATCTACCCACCTGTGTGAACATTTGACTTAGTTTCGTGAAGTTGGATTTTTTGGCCCAAAATCAGTATTTTTGATGACCGCGGATATGGAAAACTTTTCAGATTTGAACCATTTTTGGTAAAAAACTGAGATGTGTGTTTTCTGCCCGAATCCTGACTGTAGTGGGCTGAAATCTCTTGGGGATTCATTCCTGGCATCTACCCACCTTGTGTGAACATTTGACTTAGTTTCGTGAAGTTGGATTTTTTGGCCAAAAATCAGTATTTTTGATGACCGCGGATATGGAAAACTTTTCAGATTTGAACCATTTTTGGTAAAAAACTGGAATGTGTGTTTTTCTGCCCGAATCCTGATGTAGTGGGCTGAAATCTCTTGGGAATTCATTTCTGGCATCTACCCACCTTGTGTGAACATTTGACTTAGTTTCGTGAAGTTGGATTTTTTGGCCCAAAATCAGTATTTTTGATGACCGCGGATATGGAAAACTTTTCAGATTTGAACCATTTTTGGTAAAAACTGAAATGTGTGTTTTCTGCCCGAATCCTGACTGTAGTGGGCTGAAATCTCTTGGGAATTCATTCTGGCATCTACCCACCTTGTGTGAACATTTGACTTAGTTTCGTGAAGTTGGATTTTTTGGCCAAAATCAGTATTTTTGATGACCGCGGATATGGAAAACTTTTCAGATTGGAACCATTTTTGGTAAAAAACTGAAATGTGTTTTCTGCCCGAATCCTGAATGTAGTGGGCTGAAATCTCTTGGGAATTCATTCCTGGCATCTACCCACCTTGTGTGAACATTTGACTTAGTTTCGTGAAGTTGGATTTTTTGGCCCAAAATCAGTATTTTTGATGACCGCGGATATGGAAAACTTTTCAGATTTGAACCATTTTTGGTAAAAACTGAATGTGTGTTTTCTGCCCGAATCCTGAATGTAGTGGGCTGAAATCTCTTGGGATTCATTCATGGCATCTACCCACCTTGTGTGAACATTTGACTTAGTTTCGTGAAGTTGGATTTTTTGGCCAAAAATCAGTATTTTTGATGACCGCGGATATGGAAAACTTTTCAGATTTGAACCATTTTTTGGTAAAAAACTGAATGTGTTTTTTCTGCCCGAATCCTGACTGTAGTGGGCTGAAATCTCTTGGGGATTCATTCCTGGCATCTACCCACCTTGTGTGAACATTTGACTTAGTTTCGTGAAGTTGGATTTTTTGGCCAAAATCAGTATTTTTGATGACCGCGGATATGGAAAACTTTTCAGATTGGAACCTTTTTGGTAAAAAACTGAATGTGTGTTTTCTGCCCGAATCCTGACTGTAGTGGGCTGAAATCTCTTGGGAATTCATTCTGGCATCTACCCACCTTGTGTGAACATTTGACTTAGTTTCGTGAAGTTGGATTTTTTGGCCAAAAATCAGTATTTTTGATGACCGCGGATATGGAAAACTTTTCAGATTTGAACCATTTTTGGTAAAAAACTGAAATGTGTGTTTTCTGCCCGAATCCTGACTGTAGTGGGCTGAAATCTCTTGGGATTCATTTCTGGCATCTACCCACCTTGTGTGAACATTTGACTTAGTTTCGTGAAGTTGGATTTTTTGGCCAAAAATCAGTATTTTTGATGACCGCGGATATGGAAAACTTTTCAGATTTGAACCATTTTTGGTAAAAACTGAAATGTGTGTTTTCTGCCCGAATCCTGAATGTAGTGGGCTGAAATCTCTTGGGATTCATTCTGGCATCTACCCACCTTGTGTGAACATTTGACTTAGTTTCGTGAAGTTGGATTTTTTGGCCAAAATCAGTATTTTTGATGACCGCGGATATGGAAAACTTTTCAGATTTGAACCATTTTTGGTAAAAACTGAAATGTGTGTTTTCTCTGCCCGAATCCTGACTGTAGTGGGCTGAAATCTCTTGGGATTCATTCATGGCATCTACCACCTTGTGTGAACATTTGACTTAGTTTCGTGAAGTTGGATTTTTTGGCCAAAAATCAGTATTTTTGATGACCGCGGATATGGAAAACTTTTCAGATTGGACCATTTTGGTAAAAAACTGAAATGTGTGTTTTCTGCCCGAATCCTGACTGTAGTGGGCTGAAATCTCTTGGGATTCATTTCTGGCATCTACCCACCTTGTGTGAACATTTGACTTAGTTTCGTGAAGTTGGATTTTTTGGCCAAAAATCAGTATTTTTGATGACCGCGGATATGGAAAACTTTTCAGATTTGAACCATTTTTGGTAAAAAACTGAAATGTGTGTTTTCTGCCCGAATCCTGACTGTAGTGGGCTGAAATCTCTTGGGAATTCATTCTGGCATCTACCCACCTTGTGTGAACATTTGACTTAGTTTCGTGAAGTTGGATTTTTTGGCCCAAAATCAGTATTTTTGATGACCGCGGATATGGAAAACTTTTCAGATTTGAACCATTTTTGGTAAAAAACTGAAATGTTTGTTTTCCTGCCCGAATCCTGACTGTAGTGGGCTGAAATCTCTTGGGATTCATTCCTGGCATCTACCCACCTTGTGTGAACATTTGACTTAGTTTCGTGAAGTTGGATTTTTTGGCCCAAAATCAGTATTTTTGATGACCGCGGATATGGAAAACTTTTCAGATTTGAACCATTTTTGGTAAAAAACTGAAATGTTTGTTTTCTGCCCGAATCCTGACTGTAGTGGGCTGAAATCTCTTGGGATTCATTTCTGGCATCTACCCACCTTGTGTGAACATTTGACTTAGTTTCGTGAAGTTGGATTTTTTGGCCCAAATCAGTATTTTTGATGACCGCGGATATGGAAAACTTTTCAGATTTGAACCATTTTTGGTAAAAAACTAGATGTGTGTTTTCTGCCCGAATCCTGACTGTAGTGGGCTGAAATCTCTTGGGGATTCATTTCTGGCATCTACCCACCTTGTGTGAACATTTGACTTAGTTTCGTGAAGTTGGATTTTTTGGCCAAAAATCAGTATTTTTGATGACCGCGGATATGGAAAACTTTTCAGATTTGAACCATTTTTGGTAAAAAACTGAAATGTGTGTTTTCTGCCCGAATCCTGACTGTAGTGGGCTGAAATCTCTTGGGATTCATTCTGGCATCTACCCACCTTGTGTGAACATTTGACTTAGTTTCGTGAAGTTGGATTTTTTGGCCAAAATCAGTATTTTTGATGACCGCGGATATGGAAACTTTTCTTTTCAGATTTGAACCATTTTTGGTAAAAACTGAAATGTGTGTTTTCTGCCCGAATCCTGACTGTAGTGGGCTGAAATCTCTTGGGATTCATTTCTGGCATCTACCCACCTTGTGTGAACATTTGACTTAGTTTCGTGAAGTTGGATTTTTTGGCCAAAAATCAGTATTTTTGATGACCGCGGATATGGAAAACTTTTCAGATTTGAACCATTTTTGGTAAAAAACTGAAATGTGTTTTCTGCCCGAATCCTGACTGTAGTGGGCTGAAATCTCTTGGGATTCATTCTGGCATCTACCCCACCTTGTGTGAACATTTGACTTAGTTTCGTGAAGTTGGATTTTTTGCCCAAAATCAGTATTTTTGATGACCGCGGATATGGAAAACTTTTCAGATTTGAACCATTTTTGGTAAAAAA
>NW_024037048.1:7796936-7852262 GCF_015706575.1 Patiria miniata
AAAACACACATTTCAGTTTTTTACCAAAAATGGTTCAAATCTGAAAAGTTTTCCATATCCGCGGTCATCAAAAATACTGATTTTGGCCAAAAAATCCAACTTCACGAAACTAAGTCAAATGTTCACACAAGGTGGGTAGATGCCAGAATGAATCCCAAGAGATTTCAGCCCACTACAGTCAGGATTCGGGCAGAAAACACACATTTCAGTTTTTTACCAAAAATGGTTCAAATCTGAAAAGTTTTCCATATCCGCGGTCATCAAAAATACTGATTTTGGCCAAAAAATCCAACTTCACGAAACTAAGTCAAATGTTCACACGAGGTGGGTAGATGCCAGAAATGAATCCCCAAGAGATTTCAGCCCACTACAGTCAGGATTCGGGCAGAAAACACACATTCAGTTTTTACAAAAATGGTTCAAATCTGAAAAGTTTTCCATATCCGCGGTCATCAAAAATACTGATTTTGGGCCAAAAAATCCAACTTCACGAAACTAAGTCAAATGTTCACACAAGGTGGGTAGATGCCAGAAATGAATCCCAAGAGATTTCAGCCCACTACAGTCAGGATTCGGGCAGAAAACACACATTTCAGTTTTTTACCAAAAATGGTTCAAATCTGAAAAGTTTTCCATATCCGCGGTCATCAAAAATACTGATTTTGGGCCAAAAAATCCAACTTCACGAAACTAAGTCAAATGTTCACACAAGGTGGGTAGATGCCAGAAATGAATCCCCAAGAGATTTCAGCCACTACAGTCAGGATTCGGGCAGAAAACACACATTTCAGTTTTTTTACCAAAAATGGTTCAAATCTGAAAAGTTTTCCATATCCGCGGTCATCAAAAATACTGATTTTTGGCCAAAAAATCCAACTTCACGAAACTAAGTCAAATGTTCACACAAGGTGGGTAGATGCCAGAAATGAATCCCCAAGAGATTTCAGCCCACTACAGTCAGGATTCGGGCAGAAAACACACATTTCAGTTTTTACCAAAAATGGTTCAAATCTGAAAAGTTTCCATATCCGCGGTCATCAAAAATACTGATTTTTGGCCAAAAAATCCAACTTCACGAAACTAAGTCAAATGTTCACACAAGGTGGGTAGATGCCAGGAATGAATCCCAAGAGATTTCAGCCCACTACAGTCAGGATTCGGGCAGAAAACACACATTTCAGTTTTTTACCAAAAATGGTTCAAATCTGAAAAGTTTTCCATATCCGCGGTCATCAAAAATACTGATTTTTGGCCAAAAAATCCAACTTCACGAAACTAAGTCAAATGTTCACACAAGGTGGGTAGATGCCAGAAATGAATCCCCAAGAGATTTCAGCCCACTACAGTCAGGATTCGGGCAGAAAAAACACATCTCAGTTTTTTACCAAAAATGGTCAAATCTGAAAAGTTTTCCATATCCGCGGTCATCAAAAATACTGATTTGGGCCAAAAATCCAACTTCACGAAACTAAGTCAAATGTTCACACAAGGTGGGTAGATGCCAGAAATGAATCCCAAGAGATTTCAGCCCACTACAGTCAGGATTCGGGCAGAAAACACACATTTCAGTTTTTTACCAAAAATGGTTCAAATCTGAAAAGTTTTCCATATCCGCGGTCATCAAAAATACTGATTTTGGGCCAAAAAATCCAACTTCACGAAACTAAGTCAAATGTTCACACAAGGTGGGTAGATGCCAGAATGAATCCCAAGAGATTTCAGCCCACTACAGTCAGGATTCGGGCAGAAAACACACATTTCAGTTTTTTACCAAAAATGTGTTCAAATCTGAAAAGTTTTCCATATCCGCGGTCATCAAAAATACTGATTTGGGCCAAAAAATCCAACTTCACGAAACTAAGTCAAATGTTCACACAAGGTGGGTAGATGCCAGAAATGAATCCCAAGAGATTTCAGCCCACTACAGTCAGGATTCGGGCAGAAAACACACATTTCAGTTTTTTACCAAAAATGGTTCAAATCTGAAAAGTTTTCCATATCCGCGGTCATCAAAAATACTGATTTTTGGCCAAAAAATCCAACTTCACGAAACTAAGTCAAATGTTCACACAAGGTGGGTAGATGCCAGAAATGAATCCCCAAGAGATTTCAGCCCACTACAGTCAGGATTCGGGCAGAAAACACACATTTCAGTTTTTTACCAAAAATGGTTCAAATCTGAAAAGTTTTCCATATCCGCGGTCATCAAAAATACTGATTTTGGGCCAAAAAATCCAACTTCACGAAACTAAGTCAAATGTTCACACAAGGTGGGTAGATGCCAGAAATGAATTCCCAAGAGATTTCAGCCCACTACAGTCAGGATTCGGGCAGAAAACACACATTCAGTTTTTACCAAAAATGGTTCAAATCTGAAAAGTTTTCCATATCCGCGGTCATCAAAAATACTGATTTTGGGCCAAAAAATCCAACTTCACGAAACTAAGTCAAATGTTCACACAAGTGGGTAGATGCCAGAAATGAATCCCCAAGAGATTTCAGCCCACTACAGTCAGGATTCGGGCAGAAAACACACATTTCAGTTTTTTACCAAAAATGGTTCAAATCTGAAAAGTTTTCCATATCCGCGGTCATCAAAAATACTGATTTTGGCCAAAAAATCCAACTTCACGAAACTAAGTCAAATGTTCACACAAGGTGGGTAGATGCCAGAAATGAATCCCCAAGAGATTTCAGCCCACTACAGTCAGGATTCGGGCAGAAAACACACATTTCAGTTTTTTACCAAAAATGGTCCAAATCTGAAAAGTTTTCCATATCCGCGGTCATCAAAAATACTGATTTTTGGCCAAAAAATCCAACTTCACGAAACTAAGTCAAATGTTCACACAAGGTGGGTAGATGCCAGAAATGAATCCCAAGAGATTTCAGCCCACTACAGTCAGGATTCGGGCAGAAAACACACATTTCAGTTTTTTACCAAAAATGGTTCAAATCTGAAAAGTTTTCCATATCCGCGGTCATCAAAAATACTGATTTTGGGCCAAAAAATCCAACTTCACGAAACTAAGTCAAATGTTCACACAAGGTGGGTAGATGCCAGAATGAATTCCCAAGAGATTTCAGCCCACTACAGTCAGGATTCGGGCAGAAAACACACATTTCAGTTTTTTACCAAAAATGGTTCAAATCTGAAAAGTTTTCCATATCCGCGGTCATCAAAAATACTGATTTTGGCCAAAAAATCCAACTTCACGAAACTAAGTCAAATGTTCACACAAGGTGGGTAGATGCCAGAATGAATCCCCAAGAGATTTCAGCCCACTACAGTCAGGATTCGGGCAGAAAACACACATTTCAGTTTTTTACCAAAAATGGTCCAAATCTGAAAAGTTTTCCATATCCGCGGTCATCAAAAATACTGATTTTGGGCCAAAAAATCCAACTTCACGAAACTAAGTCAAATGTTCACACAAGGTGGGTAGATGCCAGAAATGAATCCCAAAGAGATTTCAGCCCACTACAGTCAGGATTCGGGCAGAAAACAAACATTTCAGTTTTTTACCAAAAATGGTTCAAATCTGAAAAGTTTTCCATATCCGCGGTCATCAAAAATACTGATTTTGGGCCAAAAAATCCAACTTCACGAAACTAAGTCAAATGTTCACACAAGGTGGGTAGATGCCAGAATGAATCCCCAAGAGATTTCAGCCCACTACAGTCAGGATTCGGGCAGAAAAACACATTTCAGTTTTTTACCAAAAATGGTTCAAATCTGAAAAGTTTTCCATATCCGCGGTCATCAAAAATACTGATTTTTGGCCAAAAAATCCAACTTCACGAAACTAAGTCAAATGTTCACACAAGGTGGGTAGATGCCAGAAATGAATTCCCAAGAGATTTCAGCCCACTACAGTCAGGATTCGGGCAGAAAAAACACATTCAGTTTTTTACCAAAATGGTTCAAATCTGAAAAGTTTTCCATATCCGCGGTCATCAAAAATACTGATTTTTGGCCAAAAAATCCAACTTCACGAAACTAAGTCAAATGTTCACACAAGGTGGGTAGATGCCAGAAATGAATCCCCAAGAGATTTCAGCCCACTACAGTCAGGATTCGGGCAGAAAACACACATTTCAGTTTTTTACCAAAAATGGTTCAAATCTGAAAAGTTTTCCATATCCGCGGTCATCAAAAATACTGATTTGGGCCAAAAAATCCAACTTCACGAAACTAAGTCAAATGTTCACACAAGGTGGGTAGATGCCAGGAATGAATCCCCAAGAGATTTCAGCCCACTACAGTCAGGATTCGGGCAGAAAACACACATTTCAGTTTTTTACCAAAAATGGTTCAAATCTGAAAAGTTTTCCATATCCGCGGTCATCAAAAATACTGATTTTTGGCCAAAAAATCCAACTTCACGAAACTAAGTCAAATGTTCACACAAGGTGGGTAGATGCCAGAAATGAATCCCCAAGAGATTTCAGCCCACTACAGTCAGGATTCGGGCAGAAAACACACATTTCAGTTTTTTACCAAAAATGGTCCAAATCTGAAAAGTTTTCCATATCCGCGGTCATCAAAAATACTGATTTTGGGCCAAAAAATCCAACTTCACGAAACTAAGTCAAATGTTCACACAAGGTGGGTAGATGCCAGAAATGAATCCCCAAGAGATTTCAGCCCACTACAGTCAGGATTCGGGCAGAAAACACACATTTCAGTTTTTTACCAAAAATGGTTCAAATCTGAAAAGTTTTCCATATCCGCGGTCATCAAAAATACTGATTTTGGGCCAAAAAATCCAACTTCACGAAACTAAGTCAAATGTTCACACAAGGTGGGTAGATGCCAGAATGAATCCCAAGAGATTTCAGCCCACTACAGTCAGGATTCGGGCAGAAAACACACATTTCAGTTTTTTACCAAAAATGGTTCAAATCTGAAAAGTTTTCCATATCCGCGGTCATCAAAAATACTGATTTTGGCCAAAAAATCCAACTTCACGAAACTAAGTCAAATGTTCACACAAGGTGGGTAGATGCCAGAATGAATCCCAAGAGATTTCAGCCCACTACAGTCAGGATTCGGGCAGAAAAAACACATTTCAGTTTTTTACCAAAAATGGTTCAAATCTGAAAAGTTTTCCATATCCGCGGTCATCAAAAATACTGATTTTGGGCCAAAAAATCCAACTTCACGAAACTAAGTCAAATGTTCACACAAGGTGGGTAGATGCCAGAAATGAATCCCCAAGAGATTTCAGCCCACTACAGTCAGGATTCGGGCAGAAAAACACACATTTCAGTTTTTTACCAAAAATGGTTCAAATCTGAAAAGTTTTCCATATCCGCGGTCATCAAAAATACTGATTTTTGGCCAAAAAATCCAACTTCACGAAACTAAGTCAAATGTTCACACAAGGTGGGTAGATGCCAGGAATGAATCCCAAGAGATTTCAGCCCACTACAGTCAGGATTCGGGCAGAAAAAACACATTTCAGTTTTTTACCAAAAATGGTTCAAATCTGAAAAGTTTTCCATATCCGCGGTCATCAAAAATACTGATTTTTGGCCAAAAAATCCAACTTCACGAAACTAAGTCAAATGTTCACACAAGGTGGGTAGATGCCAGAAATGAATCCCCAAGAGATTTCAGCCCACTACAGTCAGGATTCGGGCAGAAAACACACATTTCAGTTTTTTACCAAAAATGGTCCAAATCTGAAAAGTTTTCCATATCCGCGGTCATCAAAAATACTGATTTTGGGCCAAAAAATCCAACTTCACGAAACTAAGTCAAATGTTCACACAAGGTGGGTAGATGCCAGAATGAATCCCCAAGAGATTTCAGCCCACTACAGTCAGGATTCGGGCAGAAAACACACATTTCAGTTTTTTACCAAAAATGGTTCAAATCTGAAAAGTTTTCCATATCCGCGGTCATCAAAAATACTGATTTTTGGCCAAAAAATCCAACTTCACGAAACTAAGTCAAATGTTCACACAAGGTGGGTAGATGCCAGAAATGAATCCCCAAGAGATTTCAGCCCACTACAGTCAGGATTCGGGCAGAAAAACACATCTAAGTTTTTTACCAAAAATGGTTCAAATCTGAAAAGTTTTCCATATCCGCGGTCATCAAAAATACTGATTTTGGGCCAAAAAATCCAACTTCACGAAACTAAGTCAAATGTTCACACAAGGTGGGTAGATGCCAGAAATGAATCCCCAAGAGATTTCAGCCCACTACAGTCAGGATTCGGGCAGAAAACACACATTTCAGTTTTTTACCAAAAATGGTTCAAATCTGAAAAGTTTTCCATATCCGCGGTCATCAAAAATACTGATTTTGGGCCAAAAAATCCAACTTCACGAAACTAAGTCAAATGTTCACACAAGGTGGGTAGATGCCATGAATGAATCCCAAGAGATTTCAGCCCACTACAGTCAGGATTCGGGCAGAAAACACACATTTCAGTTTTTTACCAAAAATGGTCCAAATCTGAAAAGTTTTCCATATCCGCGGTCATCAAAAATACTGATTTTGGGCCAAAAAATCCAACTTCACGAAACTAAGTCAAATGTTCACACAAGGTGGGTAGATGCCATGAATGAATCCCAAGAGATTTCAGCCCACTACATTCAGGATTCGGGCAGAAAAAACACATTTCAGTTTTTTACCAAAAATGGTTCAAATCTGAAAAGTTTTCCATATCCGCGGTCATCAAAAATACTGATTTTTGGCCAAAAAATCCAACTTCACGAAACTAAGTCAAATGTTCACACAAGGTGGGTAGATGCCAGAAATGAATCCCAAGAGATTTCAGCCCACTACAGTCAGGATTCGGGCAGAAAACACACATTTCAGTTTTTTACCAAAAATGGTTCAAATCTGAAAAGTTTTCCATATCCGCGGTCATCAAAAATACTGATTTTGGGCCAAAAAATCCAACTTCACGAAACTAAGTCAAATGTTCACACAAGGTGGGTAGATGCCAGGAATGAATCCCCAAGAGATTTCAGCCCACTACAGTCAGGATTCGGGCAGAAAACACACATTTCAGTTTTTACCAAAAATGGTTCAAATCTGAAAAGTTTTCCATATCCGCGGTCATCAAAAATACTGATTTTTGGCCAAAAAATCCAACTTCACGAAACTAAGTCAAATGTTCACACAAGGTGGGTAGATGCCAGAAATGAATCCCCAAGAGATTTCAGCCCACTACAGTCAGGATTCGGGCAGAAAAACACATCTAAGTTTTTACCAAAAATGGTTCAAATCTGAAAAGTTTTCCATATCCGCGGTCATCAAAAATACTGATTTTGGGCCAAAAAATCCAACTTCACGAAACTAAGTCAAATGTTCACACAAGGTGGGTAGATGCCAGAAATGAATCCCCAAGAGATTTCAGCCCACTACAGTCAGGATTCGGGCAGAAAACACACATTTCAGTTTTTTACCAAAAATGGTTCAAATCTGAAAAGTTTTCCATATCCGCGGTCATCAAAAATACTGATTTTGGGCCAAAAAATCCAACTTCACGAAACTAAGTCAAATGTTCACACAAGGTGGGTAGATGCCAGAATGAATTCCCAAGAGATTTCAGCCCACTACAGTCAGGATTCGGGCAGAAAACACACATTTCAGTTTTTTACCAAAAATGGTCCAAATCTGAAAAGTTTTCCATATCCGCGGTCATCAAAAATACTGATTTTGGGCCAAAAAATCCAACTTCACGAAACTAAGTCAAATGTTCACACAAGGTGGGTAGATGCCAGAAATGAATCCCAAGAGATTTCAGCCCACTACAGTCAGGATTCGGGCAGAAAACACACATTTCAGTTTTTTACCAAAAATGGTCCAAATCTGAAAAGTTTTCCATATCCGCGGTCATCAAAAATACTGATTTTTGGCCAAAAAATCCAACTTCACGAAACTAAGTCAAATGTTCACACAAGGTGGGTAGATGCCAGAATGAATCCCCAAGAGATTTCAGCCCACTACAGTCAGGATTCGGGCAGAAAACACACATTTCAGTTTTTTACCAAAAATGGTCCAAATCTGAAAAGTTTTCCATATCCGCGGTCATCAAAAATACTGATTTTTGGCCAAAAAATCCAACTTCACGAAACTAAGTCAAATGTTCACACAAGGTGGGTAGATGCCAGAAATGAATCCCCAAGAGATTTCAGCCCACTACAGTCAGGATTCGGGCAGAAAACACACATTTCAGTTTTTTACCAAAAATGGTTCAAATCTGAAAAGTTTTCCATATCCGCGGTCATCAAAAATACTGATTTTGGGCCAAAAAATCCAACTTCACGAAACTAAGTCAAATGTTCACACAAGGTGGGTAGATGCCAGAAATGAATCCCAAGAGATTTCAGCCCACTACAGTCAGGATTCGGGCAGAAAACACACATTTCAGTTTTTTACCAAAAATGGTCCAAATCTGAAAAGTTTTCCATATCCGCGGTCATCAAAAATACTGATTTTTGGCCAAAAAATCCAACTTCACGAAACTAAGTCAAATGTTCACACAAGGTGGGTAGATGCCAGAAATGAATCCCCAAGAGATTTCAGCCCACTACAGTCAGGATTCGGGCAGAAAACACACATTTCAGTTTTTTACCAAAAATGGTTCAAATCTGAAAAGTTTTCCATATCCGCGGTCATCAAAAATACTGATTTTTGGCCAAAAAATCCAACTTCACGAAACTAAGTCAAATGTTCACACAAGGTGGGTAGATGCCAGAAATGAATCCCCAAGAGATTTCAGCCCACTACATTCAGGATTCGGGCAGAAAACAAACATTTCAGTTTTTTACCAAAAATGGTTCAAATCTGAAAAGTTTTCCATATCCGCGGTCATCAAAAATACTGATTTTGGGCCAAAAAATCCAACTTCACGAAACTAAGTCAAATGTTCACACAAGGTGGGTAGATGCCATGAATGAATTCCCAAGAGATTTCAGCCCACTACAGTCAGGATTCGGGCAGAAAACACACATTTCAGTTTTTTACCAAAAATGGTTCAAATCTGAAAAGTTTTCCATATCCGCGGTCATCAAAAATACTGATTTTTGGCCAAAAAATCCAACTTCACGAAACTAAGTCAAATGTTCACACAAGGTGGGTAGATGCCAGAAATGAATCCCCAAGAGATTTCAGCCCACTACAGTCAGGATTCGGGCAGAAAACACACATTTCAGTTTTTTACCAAAAATGGTCCAAATCTGAAAAGTTTTCCATATCCGCGGTCATCAAAAATACTGATTTTGGGCCAAAAAATCCAACTTCACGAAACTAAGTCAAATGTTCACACAAGGTGGGTAGATGCCAGAAATGAATCCCAAGAGATTTCAGCCCACTACAGTCAGGATTCGGGCAGAGAAAACAAACATTTCAGTTTTTTACCAAAAATGGTTCAAATCTGAAAAGTTTTCCATATCCGCGGTCATCAAAAATACTGATTTTGGGCCAAAAAATCCAACTTCACGAAACTAAGTCAAATGTTCACACAAGGTGGGTAGATGCCAGGAATGAATCCCCAAGAGATTTCAGCCCACTACAGTCAGGATTCGGGCAGAAAAAACACATTTCAGTTTTTTACCAAAAATGGTTCAAATCTGAAAAGTTTTCCATATCCGCGGTCATCAAAAATACTGATTTTTGGCCAAAAAATCCAACTTCACGAAACTAAGTCAAATGTTCACACAAGGTGGGTAGATGCCAGAAATGAATCCCCAAGAGATTTCAGCCCACTACAGTCAGGATTCGGGCAGAAAACACACATTTCAGTTTTTTACCAAAAATGGTTCAAATCTGAAAAGTTTTCCATATCCGCGGTCATCAAAAATACTGATTTTGGCCCAAAAAATCCAACTTCACGAAACTAAGTCAAATGTTCACACAAGGTGGGTAGATGCCAGGAATGAATCCCCAAGAGATTTCAGCCCACTACAGTCAGGATTCGGGCAGAAAACACACATTTCAGTTTTTTACCAAAAATGGTTCAAATCTGAAAAGTTTTCCATATCCGCGGTCATCAAAAATACTGATTTTTGGCCAAAAAATCCAACTTCACGAAACTAAGTCAAATGTTCACACAAGGTGGGTAGATGCCAGAAATGAATCCCCAAGAGATTTCAGCCCACTACAGTCAGGATTCGGGCAGAAAAACACATCTAAGTTTTTTACCAAAAATGGTCCAAATCTGAAAAGTTTTCCATATCCGCGGTCATCAAAAATACTGATTTTGGGCCAAAAAATCCAACTTCACGAAACTAAGTCAAATGTTCACACAAGGTGGGTAGATGCCAGAAATGAATCCCCAAGAGATTTCAGCCCACTACAGTCAGGATTCGGGCAGAAAACACACATTTCAGTTTTTTACCAAAAATGGTTCAAATCTGAAAAGTTTTCCATATCCGCGGTCATCAAAAATACTGATTTTGGGCCAAAAAATCCAACTTCACGAAACTAAGTCAAATGTTCACACAAGGTGGGTAGATGCCATGAATGAATCCCAAGAGATTTCAGCCCACTACAGTCAGGATTCGGGCAGAAAACACACATTTCAGTTTTTTACCAAAAATGGTTCAAATCTGAAAAGTTTTCCATATCCGCGGTCATCAAAAATACTGATTTTGGGCCAAAAAATCCAACTTCACGAAACTAAGTCAAATGTTCACACAAGGTGGGTAGATGCCAGAAATGAATCCCAAGAGATTTCAGCCCACTACAGTCAGGATTCGGGCAGAAAACACACATTTCAGTTTTTACCAAAAATGGTTCAAATCTGAAAAGTTTTCCATATCCGCGGTCATCAAAAATACTGATTTTTGGCCAAAAAATCCAACTTCACGAAACTAAGTCAAATGTTCACACAAGGTGGGTAGATGCCAGAAATGAATCCCCAAGAGATTTCAGCCCACTACAGTCAGGATTCGGGCAGAAAACACACATTTCAGTTTTTTACCAAAAATGGTTCAAATCTGAAAAGTTTTCCATATCCGCGGTCATCAAAAATACTGATTTTTGGCCAAAAAATCCAACTTCACGAAACTAAGTCAAATGTTCACACAAGGTGGGTAGATGCCAGAAATGAATCCCCAAGAGATTTCAGCCCACTACAGTCAGGATTCGGGCAGAAAACAACATTTCAGTTTTTTACCAAAAATGGTTCAAATCTGAAAAGTTTTCCATATCCGCGGTCATCAAAAATACTGATTTTGGCCAAAAAATCCAACTTCACGAAACTAAGTCAAATGTTCACACAAGGTGGGTAGATGCCAGAAATGAATCCCAAGAGATTTCAGCCCACTACAGTCAGGATTCGGGCAGAAAACACACATTTCAGTTTTTTACCAAAAATGGTTCAAATCTGAAAAGTTTTCCATATCCGCGGTCATCAAAAATACTGATTTTGGCCAAAAAATCCAACTTCACGAAACTAAGTCAAATGTTCACACAAGGTGGGTAGATGCAAGAAATGAATCCCCAAGAGATTTCAGCCCACTACAGTCAGGATTCGGGCAGAAAACACACATCTCAGTTTTTTACCAAAAATGGTTCAAATCTGAAAAGTTTTCCATATCCGCGGTCATCAAAAATACTGATTTTTGGCCAAAAATCCAACTTCACGAAACTAAGTCAAATGTTCACACAAGGTGGGTAGATGCCAGAAATGAATCCCCAAGAGATTTCAGGCCACTACATTCAGGATTCGGGCAGAAAACAAACATTTCAGTTTTTTACCAAAAATGGTTCAAATCTGAAAAGTTTTCCATATCCGCGGTCATCAAAAATACTGATTTTGGGCCAAAAAATCCAACTTCACGAAACTAAGTCAAATGTTCACACAAGGTGGGTAGATGCCATGAATGAATTCCCAAGAGATTTCAGCCCACTACATTCAGGATTCGGGCAGAAAACACACATTTCAGTTTTTTACCAAAAATGGTTCAAATCTGAAAAGTTTTCCATATCCGCGGTCATCAAAAATACTGATTTTTGGCCAAAAAATCCAACTTCACGAAACTAAGTCAAATGTTCACACGAGGTGGGTAGATGCCAGAAATGAATCCCCAAGAGATTTCAGCTCACTACAGTCAGGATTCGGGCAGAAAACACACATTTCAGTTTTTTACCAAAAATGGTCCAAATCTGAAAAGTTTTCCATATCCCGGTCATCAAAAATACTGATTTTGGGCCAAAAAATCCAACTTCACGAAACTAAGTCAAATGTTCACACAAGGTGGGTAGATGCCAGAAATGAATCCCAAAGAGATTTCAGCCCACTACGGTCAGGATTCGGGCAGAAAACAAACATTTCAGTTTTTTACCAAAAATGGTTCAAATCTGAAAAGTTTTCCATATCCGCGGTCATCAAAAATACTGATTTTGGGCCAAAAAATCCAACTTCACGAAACTAAGTCAAATGTTCACACAAGGTGGGTAGATGCCAGGAATGAATCCCAAGAGATTTCAGCCCACTATATTCAGGATTCGGGCAGAAAAAACACATTTCAGTTTTTTACCAAAAATGGTTCAAATCTGAAAAGTTTTCCATATCCGCGGTCATCAAAAATACTGATTTTTGGCCAAAAAATCCAACTGCACGAAACTAAGTCAAATGTTCACACAAGGTGGGTAGATGCCAGAAATGAATCCCCAAGAGATTTCAGCCCACTACAGTCAGGATTCGGGCAGAAAACACACATTTCAGTTTTTTACCAAAAATGGTCCAAATCTGAAAAGTTTTCCATATCCGCGGTCATCAAAAATACTGATTTTGGGCCAAAAAATCCAACTTCACGAAACTAAGTCAAATGTTCACACAAGGTGGGTAGATGCCAGGAATGAATCCCCAAGAGATTTCAGCCCACTACAGTCAGGATTCGGGCAGAAAACACACATTTCAGTTTTTTACCAAAAATGGTTCAAATCTGAAAAGTTTTCCATATCCGCGGTCATCAAAAATACTGATTTTTGGCCAAAAAATCCAACTGCACGAAACTAAGTCAAATGTTCACACGAGGTGGGTAGATGCCAGCAATGAATCCCCAAGAGATTTCAGCCCACTACAGTCAGGATTCGGGCAGAAAACACACATCTAAGTTTTTTACCAAAAATGGTCCAAATCTGAAAAGTTTTCCATATCCGCGGTCATCAAAAATACTGATTTTGGGCCAAAAAATCCAACTTCACGAAACTAAGTCAAATGTTCACACAAGGTAGGTAGATGCCAGAAATGAATCCCCAAGAGATTTCAGCCCACTACAGTCAGGATTCGGGCAGAAAACAAACATTTCAGTTTTTTACCAAAAATGGTTCAAATCTGAAAAGTTTTCCATATCCGCGGTCATCAAAAATACTGATATTGGGCCAAAAAATCCAACTTCACGAAACTCAGTCAAATGTTCACACAAGGTGGGTAGATGCCATGAATGCATTCCCAAGAGATTTCAGCCCACTACATTCAGGATTCGGGCAGAAAACACACATTTCAGTTTTTTACCAAAAATGGTTCAAATCTGAAAAGTTTTCCATATCCGCAGTCATCAAAAATACTGATTTTTGGCCAAAAAATCCAACTTCACGAAACTAAGTCAAATGTTCACACGAGGTGGGTAGATTCCAGAAATGAATCCCCAAGAGATTTCAGCTCACTACGGTCAGGATTCGGGCAGAAAACACACATTTCAGTTTTTTACCAAAAATGGTCCAAATCTGAAAAGTTTTCCATATCCGCGGTCATCAAAAATACTGATTTTGGGCCAAAAAATCCAACTTCACGAAACTAAGTCAAATGTTCACACAAGGTGGGTAGATGCCAGAAATGAATCCCAAAGAGATTTCAGCCCACTACGGTCAGGATTCGGGCAGAAAACAAACATTTCAGTTTTTTACCAAAAATGGTTCAAATCTGAAAAGTTTTCCATATCCGCGGTCATCAAAAATACTGATTTTGGGCCAAAAAATCCAACTTCACGAAACTAAGTCAAATGTTCACACAAGGTGGGTAGATGCCAGGAATGAATCCCCAAGAGATTTCAGCCCACTATATTCAGGATTCGGGCAGAAAAAACACATTTCAGTTTTTTACCAAAAATGGTCCAAATCTGAAAAGTTTTCCATATCCGCGGTCATCAAAAATACTGATTTTGGGCCAAAAAATCCAACTTCACGAAACTAAGTCAAATGTTCACACAAGGTGGGTAGATGCCAGGAATGAATCCCCAAGAGATTTCAGCCCACTACAGTCAGGATTCGGGCAGAAAACACACATTTCAGTTTTTTACCAAAAATGGTTCAAATCTGAAAAGTTTTCCATATCCGCTGTCATCAAAAATACTGATTTTGGGCCAAAAAATCCAACTTCACGAAACTAAGTCAATTGTTCACACAAGGTGGGTAGATGCCAGGAATGAATCCCCAAGAGATTTCAGCCCACTACAGTCAGGATTGGGCAGAAAACACACATTTCAGTTTTTTACCAAAAATGGTTCAAATCTGAAAAGTTTTCCATATCCGCGGTCATCAAAAATACTGATTTTTGGCCAAAAAATCCAACTTCACGAAACAAAGTCAAATGTTCACACAAGGTGGGTAGATGCCAGAAATGAATCCCCAAGAGATTTCAGCCCACTACAGTCAGGATTCGGGCAGAAAACACACATCTAAGTTTTTTACCAAAAATGGTTCAAATCTGAAAAGTTGTCCATATCCGCGGTCATCAAAAATACTGATTTTGGGCCAAAAAATCCAAATTCATGAAACTAAGTCAAATGTTCACACGAGGTGGGTAGATGCCAGAAATGAATCCCCAAGAGATTTCAGCTCACTACAGTCAGGATTCGGGCAGAAAACACACATCTAAGTTTTTTACCAAAAATGGTTCAAATCTGAAGAGTTTTCCATATCCGCGGTCATCAAAAATACTGATTTTGGGCCAAAAAATCCAACTTCACGAAACTAAGTCAAATGTTCACACAAGGTGGGTAGATGCCATGAATGAATTCCCAAGAGATTTCAGCCCACTACATTCAGGATTCGGGCAGAAAAAACACATTTCAGTTTTTTACCAAAAATGGTTTAAATCTGAAAAGTTTTCCATATCCGCAGTCATCAAAAATACTGATTTTTGGCCAAAAAATCCAACTTCACGAAACTAAGTCAAATGTTCACACAAGGTGGGTAGATGCCAGAAATGAATCCCAAAGAGATTTCAGCCCACTACGGTCAGGATTCGGGCAGAAAACACACATTTCAGTTTTTTACCAAAAATGGTTCAAATCTGAAAAGTTTTCCATATCCGCGGTCAACAAAAATACTGATTTTGGGCCAAAAAATCCAACTTCACAGAAAGTAAGTCAAATGTTCACACAAGGTGGGTACATGCCAGGAATGAATCCCCAAGAGATTTCAGCCCACTACAGTCAGGATTCGGGCAGAAAACACACATCTAAGTTTTTTACCAAAAATGTTTCAAATCTGAAAAGATTTCCATATCCGCGGTCATCAAAAATACTGCTTTTTGGCCAAAAAATCCAACTTCACGAAACTAAGTCAAATGTTCACACAAGGTGGGTAGATGCCAGGAATGAATCCCCAAGAGATTTCAGCCCACTATATTCAGGATTCGGGCAGAAAAAACACATTTCAGTTTTTTACCAAAAATGGTTCAAATCTGAAAAGTTTTCCATATCCGCGGTCATCAAAAATACTGATTTTTGGCCAAAAAATCCAACTGCACGAAACTAAGTCAAATGTTCACACAAGGTGGGTAGATGCCAGAAATGAATCCCCAAGAGATTTCAGCCCACTACAGTCAGGATTCGGGCAGAAAACACACATTTCAGTTTTTTACCAAAAATGGTCCAAATCTGAAAAGTTTTCCATATCCGCGGTCATCAAAAATACTGATTTTGGGCCAAAAAATCCAACTTCACGAAACTAAGTCAAATGTTCACACAAGGTGGGTAGATGCCAGGAATGAATCCCCAAGAGATTTCAGCCCACTACAGTCAGGATTCAGGCAGAAAACACACATTTCAGTTTTTTACCAAAAATGGTTCAAATCTGAAAAGTTTTCCATATCCGCGGTCATCAAAAATACGGATTTTGGGCCAAAAAATCCAACTTCACGAAACTAAGTCAATTGTTCACACAAGGTGGGTAGATGCCAGGAATGAATCCCCAAGAGATTTCAGCCCACTACAGTCAGGATTCGGGCAGAAAACACACATTTCAGTTTTTTACCAAAAATGGTTCAAATCTGAAAAGTTTTCCATATCCGCGGTCATCAAAAATACTGATTTTTGGCCAAAAAATCCAACTTCACGAAACAAAGTCAAATGTTCACACAAGGTGGGTAGATGCCAGAAATGAATCCCCAAGAGATTTCAGCCCACTACAGTCAGGATTCGGGCAGAAAACACACATCTAAGTTTTTTACCAAAAATGGTTCAAATCTGAAAAGTTGTCATATCCGCGGTCATCAAAAATACTGATTTTGGGCCAAAAAATCCAACTTCATGAAACTAAGTCAAATGTTCACACGAGGTGGGTAGATGCCAGAAATGAATCCCCAAGAGATTTCAGCTCACTACAGTCAGGATTCGGGCAGAAAACACACATCTAAGTTTTTTACCAAAAATGGTTCAAATCTGAAGAGTTTTCCATATCCGCGGTCATCAAAAATACTGATTTTGGGCCAAAAAATCCAACTTCACGAAACTAAGTCAAATGTTCACACAAGGTGGGTAGATGCCATGAATGAATTCCCAAGAGATTTCAGCCCACTACATTCAGGATTCGGGCAGAAAAAACACGTTTCAGTTTTTTACCAAAAATGGTTTAAATCTGAAAAGTTTTCCATATCCGCAGTCATCAAAAATACTGATTTTTGGCCAAAAAATCCAACTTCACGAAACTAAGTCAAATGTTCACACAAGGTGGGTAGATGCCAGAAATGAATCCCAAAGAGATTTCAGCCCACTACGGTCAGGATTCGGGCAGAAAACACACATTTCAGTTTTTTACCAAAAATGGTTCAAATCTGAAAAGTTTTCCATATCCGCGGTCATCAAAAATACTGATTTTGGGCCAAAAAATCCAACTTCACAGAAAGTAAGTCAAATGTTCACACAAGGTGGGTACATGCCAGGAATGAATCCCCAAGAGATTTCAGCCCACTACAGTCAGGATTCGGGCAGAAAACACACATCTAAGTGTTTTACCAAAAATGTTTCAAATCTGAAAAGATTTCCATATCCGCGGTCATCAAAAATACTGCTTTTTGGCCAAAAAATCCAACTTCACGAAACTAAGTCAAATGTTCACACAAGGTGGGTAGATGCCAGAAATGAATCCCAAAGAGATTTCAGCCCACTACGGTCAGGATTCGGACAGAAAACACACATTTCAGTTTTTTACCAAAAATGGTTCAAATCTGAAAAGTTTTCCATATCCGCGGTCATCAAAAATACTGATTTTGGGCCAAAAAATCCAACTTCACGAAAGTAAGTCAAATAGTCACACAAGGTGGGTACATGCCAGGAATGAATCCCCAAGAGATTTCAGCCCACTACAGTCAGGATTCGGGCAGAAAACACACATCTAAGTTTTTTACCAAAAATGTTTCAAATCTGAAAAGATTTCCATATCCGCGGTCATCAAAAATACTGCTTTTTGGCCAAAAAATCCAACTTCACGAAACTAAGTCAAATTTTCACACGAGGTTGGTAGATGCTTGAAATGAATCCCCAAGAGATTTCAGCTCACTATAGTCAGGATCCGGGCAGAAAACAAACATTTCAGATTTTTAGCAAAAATGGTCCAAATCTGAAAAGTTTTCCATATCCGCTGTCATCAAAAATACTGATTTTGGACCAAAAAATCCAACTTCATGAAACTAAGTCTAATGTTCACACAAGGTGGGTAGATGCCATGAATGAATTCCCAAGAGATTTCAACCCACTACATTCAGGATTCGGGCAGAAAACACACATTTCAGTTTTTTACCACAAATTGTTCAAAAGTGAAAAGTTTTCCATATCCGCGGTCATCAAAAATACTGATTTTTGGCCAAAAAATCCAACTTCACGAAACTTAGTCAAATTTTCACACGAGGTGGGTAGATGCTTGAAAAGAATCCCCAAGAGATTTCAGCTCACTATAGTCAGGATCCGGGCAGAAAACAAACATTTCAGTTTTGAAGCAAAAAATGGTCCAAATCTGAAAAGTTTTTCATATCCGCGGTCATCAAAAATACTGATTTTTGGCCAAAAAATCCAACTTCACGAAACTAAGTCAAATGTTCACACAAGGTGGGTAGATGCCAGCAATGAATCCCCAAGAGATTTCAGCCCACTACAGTCAGGATTCGGGCAGAAAACAAACATTTCAGTTTTTTACCACAAATTGTTTAAAAGTGAAAAGTTTTCCATATCCGTGGTCATCAAAAATACTGATTTTTGGCCAAAAAATCCAACTTCACGAAACTAAGTCAAATGTTCACATGAGGTGGGTAGATGCTTGAAATGAATACCCAAGAGATTTCAGCTCACTATAGTCAGGATTCGGGCAGAAAACAAACATTTCAGTTTTTCAGCAAAAGTGGTCCAAATCTGAAAGGTTTTCAAAATCCGCGGTCATCAAAAATACTGATTTTTGGCCCAAAAATCCAACTTCACGAAACTAAGTCAAATGTTCACACAAGGTGGGTAGATGCCAGAAATGAATCCCCAAGAGGTTTCAGCCCACTACAGTCAGGATTCGGGCAGAAAACACACATCTAAGTTTTTACCACAAATCGTTCCAATCTGAAAAGTTTTCCATATCCGCGGTCATCAAAAATAGTGATTTTTGGCCAAAAAATCCAACTTTGCGAAACTAAGTCAAATGTTCACACAAGGTGGGTAGATGCCAGAAATGAATCCCCAAGAGATTTCAGCCCACTATAGTCAAGAATCGGGCAGAAAACACACATTTCAGTTTTTTACCACAAATCGTTCCAATCTGAAAAGTTTTCCATAATCGTGTTCATCAAAACTACTGATTTTTGGCCCAAAAATCCAACTTCATGAAACTTAGTCAAATTTTCACACGAGGTGGGTAGATGCTTGAAATGAATCCCCAAGAGATTTCAGCTAAATATAGTCAGGATCCGGGCAGAAAACAAACATTTCAGTTTTTTACCAAAAATGGTTCAAATCTGAAAAGTTTTCCATATCCGCGGTCATCAAAAATACTGATTTTGGGCCTAAAAATCCAAATTCACGAAACTAAGTCAAATGTTCACACAAGGTGGGTAGATGCCATGAATGAATTCCAAAGAGATTTCAGCCCACTACAGTCAGGATTCGGGCAGAAAACACACATTTCAGTTTTTTACCACAAATCGTTCAAAAGTGAAAAGTTTTCCATATCCGCGGTCATCAAAACTACTGATTTTTGGCCAAAAAATCCGACTTCACGAAACTAAGTCAAATGTTCACACGAGGTGGGTAGATGCCAGAAATGAATCCCCAAGAGATTTCAGCCCACTACAGTCAGGATTCGGGCAGAAAACACACATTTCATTTTTTTACCAAAAATCGTTCAAATCTGAAAAGTTTTCCATATCCGCGGTCATCAAAAATACCGATTTTTGGTCAAAAATCCAAATTCACGAAACTAAGTCAAATGGGCACAGAAGGTGAAGAGATGCCAGAAATGAATCCCCAAGAGATTTCAGCTCACTACAGTCAGGATCCGGGCAGAAAACAAACATTTTAGTTTTTGACCAAAAATGGTCCCAATCTGAAAAGTTTTCCATATCCGCGGTCATCAAAAATACTGATTTTTGGCCCAAAAATCCAACTTCACGAAACTAAGTCAAATGTTCACACAAGGTGGTTAGATGCCAGAAATGAATCCCTGAGTAGTGCCACTTCAACAATGGCTTCCAATAAGCCAGTTCAGTATTTCAACTGTGCCTGCCCACAATGATATGGGGAACAGGTCATCCGGGATATTCGAAAGCTCATCAAAGGCGCATGAAAGCGCATAGAGACTGTCGCACGATGCTAGGCGTTAAATACAGCAGAATGGGCGTTCGTGATTTCATGATGACCTTTGACCTGGAATACTTCATCGAGATACCGAACTGGCTGATTGTGGCCACCAGGACCAATGTCATGGAACTGAAGGTAGAAAAAGTGCTCAGCAATTGTTTTAAGGTAAGCAAAAATCTGCCGAGTACCAGCCACAAGCAATGTACAAATGCATGCCATTTTGGCTGGTGACCTTTTTTTCTTTTTTTTTAGCTAAGAAAACTTTTTTCTGTGCTCGGTGTCTCAATGACGTTGGACCCTCAGTGGCCTATGGCACCAATAAAACAGCAAGTCCCCAAAACTTACATGTCCCATGATGACTTTGTGGATGGCAGACTTTGTGTTCTTCCTGACTGACCCACTGCTGGTCTTTCTAAGCTTTGCCAAATCTGAATCAGAAAAGGAAAGGAGAACATGGCATGAGCAATTGTAACACATGAGATGCAATTTAGGGATGCCAGTGGGTTAGTGCACCAGGGCCTGAAACAGTTGACATGTGAAAGACGGCGAAATACACAAATCTACTGCAGTACACCATCACATTTCAATATTACATTTCCTTCTTGCCTTCCACCGCTGTGACCCTGGATCGAATCCCGCCTGGGCCAATATGTGGATTGGGTTTTCAGTCCCTACCTGATTCCGTGGGTTTTCCCCAGAGTATTTTCAGGGGTTTTCTTCCCACCTCATAAACTGTAATGTCTTCTCAGTGTCTTCTCTCCACAGGTTTCTTCAGGCTTGCGAGCTACAGTGCCTATGGCACTTTTGAGAAATCCTTGGTTTCATTACCAAAAATATATAATAATAATAGTAATAATAATAATTACCCTGGATTGGACATTTGGGAGACATCCCTATAGACTTGTGCACAAAATTGTTAAAACTTAAATGTGCCCTAACCCAATATTCCCTTGTCCTTTTTCCACGAATTTCAGCATGTTTACTAATGAGAACAGGAGCAACAAATATAATCTAATTGCGACAACAACATTTTGCCTCTAAAGTGGGGCTGTGACATTAGGGAGACATGAAAATGTCTGCCTGATGACCTATGTCTCCCATCGTGCGAAGAAATTACGATAACGTGTCTCCTTAATGGTGCCATTACACGTATAAACCACACGTGTATGTCTACCTTGAACTCACTCAACAAATTATAGATTTGTGTACTGAGCTTGCATACTGACTGCCACTGCATGCACAATTTTATATTCTCTGTGCGTGCTACAAGAGGATGTACTGTGCCAGCGTGTAAAGGGATGGAAAGCCTCTATTTGTTTTTCCAAAACATGAAAAAGCCTTAATTTAAGCTATAGCCTGAAAAATGGCATCCTGGATACCCAAATAGTGGAAATTGTACACATTTTATGCGACTTTCTTAATGCGCTGCTTACGAGACCAATTGGCACTCTTTAAGCATGGGGTAATTATTTTTTTCCAAAAAGTCTGAGAAGGCTTTTGAAGACACAGTAAATAAAAGTCAAGCCCTGTAGATGTCTTCTCAAGCCATAATGCTGATGTGTTGGGCAACTTGAATAGCTTAATTCATTATACAAAACATAGGCCCGAATAACAATCATGTGGTGCTTATGTAGCGCTTTATACCAAAGGTCTCAAGGCGCTTCACAATTGCCCCTGTTCATCAGGCAATGAGACCAGTTTCTGCAGGAGCTCGAGATCTGCGCATTCTAATCTCTACCTCCACAGGTGCCCATTTACACTCCTGGGTGGAGAGGGGCGATTGTGGTTAAGTGTCTTGCCCAAAAACACAAGCACAATGTTCCTCATCAGGGTTCAATCCCAGGTACCACGCGAGTCTTAAACTGTAACCCTTTGACCACGGCACTACAACAAAATGTCATTCTCGCTGAGGTTGCAGGTACAAATCCCAGTTCAGCTACTTTCAACGATAAATTGAGAAATGTTTCTGGTGAACACGTACGTGTTGGCCTTCCCACCCCCCTCCCAACCCCTCCCCCAAACCTATGGTGCATATAATTTGCAGCTTACCTTCTCTAGCAGCCATGAGCGTTGCTATGGTAACCGGACTGTCTGCAGCAAGCTTGCCCCGTTTGGGTCGATAGGCAGCTGCTAAATCGTCTTGCATTTTGCCCTGTGGGATGAAAGACAAAAAAACAACAGAAAAAGACAGAAAAATCTTTTCAAGATTTTTTGTGAGAAGGTCGAAAATCAAGTAAATGCTGTCATGAAGGGGCCGTGTCATAAGTCCGACGCCTCTTAAGTCCGAATGAGGCGTCGGACTTATGAGGCATAAATCTGCCTCATAGCCGGGTCCAACGACTCATACGTCTGACGCCTCATATGTCCGACAATGGACAAATGCTGTTTAGGACTTATGAGGCGTCGGAGCCATGAGGCGTCGGACTTAAGAGGAGTGGTACCTATGAGGCAGAATAAATAAATGTGATGCCTCATAAGTCCGACGCCTCATAAGTCAGAAATTTTGGACTTATGAGAGGTCGGACCTAAGAGGCGTCAGACTTATGAGCGGTACCTGTCATAAATGTACGTGAAAGTGGTTTACCAAAAGATTTCTGCAGTCAATTTTAGTTGGTCGGCGGACTTGTCCATACGATCCAAAAATGATTCACGACAGGGCATTCATTAGTTTTCCTCAACAAATGAACTTGAAATCAGTCAGCCAAAGTAGACAACATTGATTGTTTAAAGGTACATGTAAATCATTTGCTGCTATCCAAAACGTTACTAAAAAAATTGTTGTTGAAAAGCATGCATACTGGGTTTAAAGATAGTAATGGTGCTAAACTCCGTGTGAAATTATTCCTGCTGTCATTTTGAAGAAAACAATAAAAGAAGGTCATTTCCAAAGATCTGTCTGAAGACACACTTTTGAAAATTTTGTTCGGTTTTAATAGAGGAAACCATAAATAAGTGCACGCAAGCATTGACAGGAAGCACACAGGCGTGCGGATACCATAATTTGTTGGTTCAGTGCCCAACATCGTGTAGGTGCAATCGGCACTGATTTCGGGCACAATTCACAACACGACTCGGCAACTTTTGAATTGAAATCGAGATCCTAGAATATTGTTTTCTCAGAATATACAGCATTCACTGAGCTAAAACTTCATCAGGTTAGTTGTTAAGTACCCTTCTTTAGATTTTGAGCATTTTGTTGCTTCAAAGAAAAGAAATGCAAAATGACAAATGATATTCTCTACCTTTAACACAAAATTGAAATACATCTACATTGCAGCCGAAATCAGATTTAAAAAAAATGTGATGTTTGAAAAAAATTAAAAACACTGCACTATACAGCTCATTTGCTGTTTTACAGGTTTTTTTTCCAGGCTTTTATTTATATTCATCATACATTACTCTGAATTCATAAATACCTAAGACAGTTTACCCATTCCTATTGGTCAAGAACCCGTCATGTGGCCAGTCTTAAACGGATGATAAAGACATGGCTTGTTGGTCTTGAACACTTTTCCAGTGTCACATGACAATTCTACCAGTGAATCAGTATTTCATATTCTGAAATGCACACTACACCAGCCCAGCTGCGTTTTGCGTGACATTGCGCAGTACGTGCGACGTGCACGCCAATCTCCTTATAAGTTGTAGAGGACATTCCATATAGTCAGAGGGGTGTTAAATTAAACACGAAGTTAACTTGTTAAACAAAATGAGTGGCAACGTCTAGCTTTTGTTATAACACCTCACCCACAGATTCTTTGTCTTGATTGGCCGAGAGCGAGTCACATGATACTTTCTATTTTTGCTATCTTTCTGTGCACGGTCAAAAGTACTATGCCCGTAGCAACCAAAGTACTATACCATTAGCAACCAAAGTACTATTTCCACGGCGCGGTATTTGTGTGCAAAATGCATGCTGGTGTACGCGTTGCGCGTTGCAAGCAGCTCCTTTTGTTCCAAAGAGAGCGCGCCGCAGAGTTGGGTTCAAACATTTCGCAAAGGGGTAGTTTGGAAGAGAGAAATACATTTTCCTCCAGTTTTGTATTGAAATTGAAGTTTATTTCAACTGTGTTCAGATGTAAATAATTTAAATATTATAACCAAGCAGAATCTGTGGGTGAAGTGTTATAAAACAAAAATTGAATGCTTTATCTCGTGGTGAAGTAAAACTAGCCTCCCTTGGTGATCCATGGAGCATTCTATTTTCCCGAGGCGAATAGAATGTCCATGGATCACCTCGGGAGGCTAGTTTTACTACACCACTCGAAGCATTCAATATTTGTCCAATATTTTTTACATTTTTGGACCGAAACAATTTTGTTTTTTGACCGAGAAGGTATTTATGAATGGGAATAAATATGTGCTTGGTTGGTATTAAACACTTTGTTTAAAGACCAGTTGGAGTCTGAAGTGCTGATAATTACCCGAGGCGAATATCACCCATCCAGACTCCCAGCGGTCTTAAACAGACTTTTTAATACCTCCCAAACACACATTTATTCCCTTATTATATCTCTCAAAATGACTGTGTGTTTTTTATTCTGACAGCCCACATTTTGTGATTAACCATTTTATTTGAACAGACCCAAGACTCACCTTAATCCTTTCTCCCCACTGGAAGGACTGTATGGTGACATCAAGACGCTTCAGTAACATCTGCCTGCGCAGACTGTACTCCTTCCGCATACGATCATTGATCTTTCCCAATTTGGCCTGTTACAAAATGGTTGAGGGTTAGAGGGAAGTTACAACATTAATTTGCTTTTGCTGTAATTTTCAGAAATAAATGGATTTGGAGGAATAGTATGTTAAAGCAAATATTGTTAGACTGACTTGTTTCACGTTTTGGGTTCGTAGGTGCTGGAAAAACCAAGAAAACCAATCATGTTCTTGTAGTCTGGTTTCCCTGACCCAACTTAAGATGAAACAGAGCAATTTATAGATGTTGGGGAATTATAAGGTCAGAGAATCAGTCTAGCTGGCTTGTGCCTCTTCATAGGTGTGTAATCAATTGCAATGAAAATGCAGAATAACTAATTATGAATAATTAGGAGCAGTTGTTGAAAAAAATCCAGTTTTCTCCAACGCTGGTCGGCCGACCAGTGTTGGAAATTGATACAAAAATACCACTTTACTTTAAAATATCAGCACACCACAAGCCATGATTTTACAGGATGCTTAATTAGACTGTCATTCCCTAACAGTCCAGTAAAGAATTTCGTGGTAATTTGATCATTTTGTTTTTCGATGTTTGCAAATGTTGTATCTTCCCTTTAAGGAATAATTCACTATAGATCTCAATTCCAATCTGATTTTAATATTACATCGACGATTTTGTTCGCCTTTACGGGGACACTTCCATGCCAGAACACGTGTGGAGTATCGTGGTCTCATGGTCTTGAGCATTGAATTCGTGCTCTGCGGGTAATTCTGCAGGTTTTTGGCAGTGCTGCAGCCGAACCAAACTAAAAATAGCCAAACATGGCCTTCCAAAATGAACCGGAAGTTTGGCAATTTTTTTTTTTAAAACGCTAGGAACGCTAGTGCTTGCAATGAAAGGGCAGCATTAAAGCGCACGGATGGTTGAATTTACCGTGTTAACCACAGGGGTGTGAGTGACCACTGATAAAAAATAGCCGAAAACAGCTGAAAAAGGTGTAAAAAAGCTGAACTTTGGAAATCTCTTATACTTTTGTACACAGCAAGTGAGGGGAAAAAACTGAAATCCAAAACAAAATAAGCTGAAATCAGCTTTAAAGCTGAGATTTCACACCCCTGCAGTAAACAAGTCACTGCATTCATCTTCATTGTTTGGTGGGCTAAGCTCCATGATTGTCCATCTTTGGTGTGCATAATCCGTACAAACTATGACAAGGCTATGAGTGGAGACTATATACATAATGCAAACATGGTAGGAAAAAGTTACTGCATCATTCATTAAGACAACCCCCAAACTAGACAGAGTCAAGAGGTATTGCTCACGATGGAGAATCACATTTATATACTGGGGAAACCCCTTTTTGGTGGCCCATGTATTTTGTAACTGCAACTGTACAGCAGGAAGTCGATGCCAATGCGTGATTTTCAAAATGCCGATTTACACAACGGATTTTGTTGTGCTTTTTGTAGGGGACCGAGAGTAACACGCCAACCTGAGCAAAATGGCCACTTATATAAGCCGACTATCAGCGCGATCCAGCAATTGATATACCTTCTCAATGTACATGATGTTCGGAAAAGAAAAAAATACCAACCGCAACCGGACCGAACCGAACTGAACCCGGAGGATCAGATTCAGCACAAGTTGTGCGTTCGAAACCAGCCTGGGGTTGTGGTGCGTGTGGCTTTGGCAACTAGGATTGGTCTATAGTTTCGTATTCTATCTACTGTATTTTTTTTGTACTTACCCACTGTTGCTCCGTGAGCTGTTTCTTCAAGATAGGCTTGCCCGCCCTTCGGTGCCCATGCTGCCTAGTCTTTCTCGTATATTTTCCTCTATCTTATTGAATAACTGGACCTCGCTGACACCTGCCGGGGGCTTCTTCAGCTTCAGACCCACGCAGATGTTCTTCAGGTGCTGGCTAGATACGTGCCATCCGCACTGAGGAAATGAACGCAATAAAAACAGCGATGGATAATTAAGGGCATTGCTGTGTTCAAAACATAACTCACATCAGGGTGAGAATTGGGTATCTAAAAAAAAAATCATGAAAAATATTTGGGGGAGCCCTACTTGTCGATGAGCAACACAGGGTCTTCCTATATGTGTGCTCCAGTATTGTAGTCGAATTATTCGTGTCCGAGACCTAGACTGACAAAGGTCAAACGTTACTAGCAGAAGGCTTACTGACTGCCGTAAATTGTAGCAAATTCTCACTAGGGCACGTATAGTCGTGGGTGATACACTGTCCACATACTGGGATAGTGGGGGAGCAGGCATGACGCAAGTGACCGTGCTGTGTGCTAGGTTTATTGGGTTTCTGCACCCCACATAGCCAACCGACAATAACCAGATGATACAGACTTGATTTCAAATCTAATGATCTCATCGTGAGGTGACACAGTTTCTCTTTTGCATCTTGAAGGCAGCATGCCACCAAATAACTCGCCTCTTTATCCACTTGCATGGCCTCCACCTTCTGGGGTCGGCTGGCAATAATCTTGGCAGCTTGCAGCTCACTTGTCAGGAATTCTGCAACCAGGCAAGAAAAATGACGGGAATAATGATAAACCACATGACTTTTTGATGGACTATTACATCTGGAGGGTGTACATGTTAATCTTGGAATTGCACTCTAAGACTGCAATAAGTATCGTCAGAGACCCTCTGAAAAAAAAAAAATCACAACTTTGCTGAGGTGTGACTCGAACCCATAACTTCTAGTTTAAAACTCTGTACATTGTTGGAATTCACTCAGGAAAGATGTTTTAACCCTGAATCCCTAGCCATGGGCATTTTTGCTAGGATGCAACCTCTATCCTGCAAAATCCTCCAACTATGTAAAAAATTGCATATAGCCTCAATCATCCAAATTCCTACGTTATTTCTTGGATGTCGTCCTTGGAGGGGTGACCACTGCCTCAAACCTGCAAAACCCTCCAGCAATCACCGTTAAATATAGGCCTAAATTTATGCAAGTCTGAGCATAAACAACACAAGGTAAAGCCGTGTAGTGCATCCTGCAAAATCAGCCACACATTTTTTGCCATATACAGGTAGCCTTTGCAAAGAGGACAGGTAGCCTTTGCAAAGAGGTTTTTGGAGGAATTGGAAAGGTCAGGGTCAATGTGATGCAAAAGAACACACACAGGGCTGAGACGGGGGGAAATCAATTTCCCCAAAAATCCAACTTGACCAAACTTGCCCAAAAGTTCACACGAGGTGCAAAGAGGCCAGAATTGAATTCCCTGAAGAGTTCAACTCATTACATTCAGTATCCAGTGATGAAAAAAGAAAACTTTTTGATTCTTTACAAAATTCCCCCCAAACTTCAATGTTTTCCATAGCCGGCATCATAGAATCAGTCAGTTTTTCACCCAAAAATCAAAGTTGACCAAAATTGCACAAAAGTTCACAGGAGGTGCCTAGAAGCCAGAATTGAATTCCCTAAAGAGTTCAACTCATTACATTCAGTATCCAGTAAGAAAAGAAAACTTTTTGATTTTTTACAAAAGCCCCCAAAACTTCAACGTTTTCCATAGTCAGCATCATAAAAAAAGTCAGTTTTTCACCCAAAAATCCAACTTCACCAAAATTGCTCAAAAGTTCACAGGAGGTGCCTAGAGGCCAAAATTGAATTCCCTGTAGAGTTCAACTCATTACATTCAGTATCCAGTGAGAAAAGACAACTTTTTGATTTTTTACAAAGTGCTCCCCAACCTTCAACGTTTTCCAAAGCCGGCATCATTGAAAAAGTCAGTTTTTGACCCCAAAAAACCAACTTCACCAAAATTGCTCAAAAAATCATACAAGATGCCTAGTGGCCAGAATTGAAATCCCTGCAGAGTTCGACTCATTACATTCAGTATCCAGTGAGAAAAGACAACTTTTTGATTTTTTACAAAATGCCCCCAAAACTTCAAAGTTTTCCATCATTGTCCATAGCTGGCATCATCGAAAAAGTCAGTTTTTCACCCAAAAATCAGAGTTGACAAAAATTGTTCAAAAGTTCTCAGGAGGTGCATAGACGCCAGAATTAAATTCCCTGAAGAGTTCAACTCATCACATTCAGTAGATAGTGAGAAAAGACAACTTTTTGATTTTTTACAAAATGCCCCCAAACCTTCAACGTTTCCATAGCCGGCATCATCGAAAAAGTCAGTTTTTGACCCAAAAATCCAACTTCACCAAATTTCCTCAAAAGTTCACACGAGGCGCCTAGAGGCCAGAATTGAATTCCCTGAAGAGTTCAACTCATCACATTCAGTATCCAGTGACAAAAGACAACTTTTAGATTTTTTACAAAATGCCCCCAAAACTTCAACGTTTTCCATAGCCGGCATCATCGAAAAAGTCAGTTTTTGACCCAAAAATCCAACTTCACCAAATTTCCTCAAAAGTTCACATGAGGTGCCTAGAGGCCAGAATTGAATTCCCTGAAGAGTTCAACTCATCACATTCAGTATCCAGTGACAAAAGACAACTTTTAGATTTTTTACAAAATGCCCCCAAAACTTCAAAGTTTTCCATAGCCGGCATCATCGAAAAAGTCAGTTTTTCACCCAAAAATCCAACTTCATCAAATTGGCTCAAAAGTTCTCACGAGGTGCCTAGAGGCCAGAATTGAATTCCCTGAAGAGTTCAACTCATCACATTCAGTATCCAGTGAGAAAAGACAACTTTTAGATTTTTTACAAAATGCCCCCAAAACTTCAACGTTTTCCATAGCCGGCATCATCGAAAAAGTCAGTTTTTGACCCAAAAATCCAACTTCACCGAATTTCCTCAGCAGTTCACACGAGGTGCATAGAGGCCAGAATTGAATTCCCTGAAGAGTTCAACTCATCACATTCAGTATCCAGTGAGAAAAGACAACTTTTAGATTTTTTACAAAATGCCCCCAAAACTTCAACGTTTTCCATAGCCGGCATCATCGAAAAAGTCAATTTTTGACCCAAAAATCCAACTTCATCAAATTAGCTCAAAAGTTCACACGAGGTGCCTAGAGGCCAGAATAGAATTCCCTGAAGAGTTCAACTCATCGCATTCAGTATCCAGTGAGAAAAGACAACTTTGAGATTTTTAACAGAATGCCCACAAAACTTCAACGTTTTCCATAGCCGGCATTATCGAAAAAGTCAGTTTTTGACCCAAAAATCCAAGTTCATCAAATTGGCTCAAAAGTTCACACGAGATGGCTAGAGGCCAGAATTGAATTCCCTGAAGAGTTCAACTCATCACATTCAGTATCCAGTGAGAAAACACAACTTTTAGATTTTTTACAAAATGCCCCCAAAACTTCAACGTTTTCCATAGCCGGCATCATCGAAAAAGTCAGTTTTTGACCCAAAAATCCAACTTCACCAAATTTCCTCAGATGTTCACACGAGGTGCCTAGAGGCCAGAATTGAATTCCCTGAAGAGTTCAACTCATCACATTCAGTATCCAGTGAGAAAAGACAACTTTTAGATTTTTTACAAAATGCCCCCAAAACTTCAACGTTTTCCATAGCCGGCATCATCGAAAAAGTCAGTTTTTGACCCAAAAATCCATGTTCACCAAACTTCCTCAAAAGTTCACACGAGGTGCCGAGAGGCCAGAATTGAATTCCCTGAAGAGTTCAACTCATCACATTCAGTATCCAGTGAGAAAAGACAACTTTTAGATTTTTTACAGAATGCCCACAAAACTTCAACGTTTTCCATAGCCAGCATCATCGAAAAAGTCAGTTTTTGACCCAAAAATCCAACTTCATCAAATTAGCTCAAAAGTTCACACGAGGTGCCTAGAGGTCAGAATTGAATTCCCTGAAGAATTCAACTGATCACATTCAGTATCCAGTGAGAAAAGACAACTTTTAGATTTTTTACAAAATGCCCCCAAAACTTCAACGTTTTCCATAGCCGGCATCATCGAAAAAGTCAGTTTTTGACCAAAAAATCCAACTTCACCAAATTTCCTCAAAAGTTCTCACGAGGTGCCTAGAGGTCAGAATTGAATTCCCTGAAGAATTCAACTCATCACATTCAGTATCCAGTGAGAAAAGACAACTTTTAGATTTTTTACAAAATGCCCCCAAAACTTCAACGTTTTCCATAGCCGGCATCATCGAAAAAGTCAGTTTTTGACCCAAAAATCCAAGTTCACCAAATTTCCTCAAAAGTTCACACGAGGTGCCTAGAGGCCAGAATTGAATTCCCTGAAGAGTTCAACTCATCACATTCAGTATCCAGTGAGAAAAGACAACTTTTAATTTTTTACAAAATGCCCCCAAAACTTCAACGTTTTCCATAGCCGGCATCATCGAAAAAGTCAGTTTTTGACCCAAAAATTGACCTTCATCAAATTGGCTCAAAAGTTCACACGAGGTGCCTAGAGGCCAGAATTGAATTCCCTGAAGAGTTCAACTCATCACATTCAGTATCCAGTGAGAAAAGAAAACTTTTAGATTTTTTACAAAATGCCCCCAAAACTTCAACGTTTTCCATAGCCGGCATCATCGAAAAAGTCAATTTTTGACCCAAAAATCCAACTTCATCAAATTAGCTCAAAAGTTCACACGAGGTGCCTAGAGGCCAGAATTGAATTCCCTGAAGAGTTCAACTCATCACATTCAGTATCCAGTGAGAAAAGACAACTTTTAGATTTTTTACAAAATGCCCCCAAAACTTCAACGTTTTCCATAGCCGGCATCATCGAAAAAGTCAGTTTTTGAACCCAAAAATCCAAGTTCACCAAATTTCCTCAAAAGTTCACACGAGGTGCCTAGAGGCCAGAATTGAATTCCCTGAAGAGTTCAACTCATCACATTCAGTATCCAGTGAGAAAACACAACATTTAGATTTTTTACAAAATGCCCCAAAACTTCAACGTTTTCCATAGCCGGCATCATCGAAAAAGTCAGTTTTTGACCCAAAAATCCAACTTCACCAAATTTCCTCAAAAGTTCACACGAGGTGCCTAGAGGCCAGAATTGAATTCCCTGAAGAATTCAACTCATCACATTCAGTATCCAGTGAGAAAAGACAACTTTTAGATTTTTTACAAAATGCCCCCAAAACTTCAACGTTTTCCATAGCCGGCATCATCGAAAAAGTCAGTTTTTGACCCAAAAATCAAGTTCATCAAATTGGCTCAAAAGTTCACACGAGGTGCCTTGAGGCCAGAATTGAATTCCCTGAAGAATTCAACTCATCACATTCAGTATCCAGTGAGAAAAGACAACTTTTAGATTTTTTACAAAATGCCCCCAAAACTTCAACGTTTTCCATAGCCGGCATCATCGAAAAAGTCAGTTTTTGACCCAAAAATCCAACTTCACCAAATTTCCTCAAAAGTTCACACGAGGTGCCTAGAGGCCAGAATTGAATTCCCTGAAGAATTCAACTCATCACATTCAGTATCCAGTGAGAAAAGACAACTTTTAGATTTTTTACAAAATGCCCCCAAAACTTCAACGTTTTCCATAGCCGGCATCATCGAAAAAGTCAGTTTTTGACCCAAAAATACAAGTTCATCAAATTGGCTCAAAAGTTCACACGAGGTGCCTAGAGGCCAGAATTGAATTCCCTGAAGAGTTCAACTCATCACATTCAGTATCCAGTGAGAAAAGACAACTTTTAGATTTTTTACAAAATGCCCCCAAAACTTCAACGTTTTCCATAGCCGGCATCATCGAAAAAGTCAGTTTTTGACCCAAAAATCCATGTTCACCAAACTTCCTCAAAAGTTCACACGAGGTGCCTAGAGGCCAGAATTGAATTCCCTGAAGAGTTCAACTCATCACATTCAGTATCCAGTGAGAAAAGACAACTTTTAGATTTTTTACAAAATGCCCCCAAAACTTCAACGTTTTCCATAGCCGGCATCATCGAAAAAGTCAGTTTTTGACCCAAAAATCCAACTTCACCAAATTTCCTCAAAAGTTCACACGAGGTGCCTAGAGGCCAGAATTGAATTCCCTGAAGAATTCAACTCATCACATTCAGTATCCAGTGAGAAAAGACAACTTTTAGATTTTTTACAAAATGCCCCCAAAACTTCAACGTTTTCCATAGCCGGCATCATCGAAAAAGTCAGTTTTTGACCCAAAAATCCAAGTTCATCAAATTGGCTCAAAAGTTCACACGAGGTGCCTAGAGGCCAGAATTGAATTCCCTGAAGAGTTCAACTCATCACATTCAGTATCCAGTGAGAAAAGACAACTTTTAGATTTTTTACAAAATGCCCCCAAAACTTCAACGTTTTCCATAGCCGGCATCATCGAAAAAGTCAGTTTTTGACCCAAAAATCCAACTTCACCAAATTTCCTCAAAAGTTCACACGAGGTGCCTAGAGGCCAGAATTGAATTCCCTGAAGAATTCAACTCATCACATTCAGTATCCAGTGAGAAAAGACAACTTTTAGATTTTTTACAAAATGCCCCCAAAACTTCAACGTTTTCCATAGCCGCATCATCGAAAAAGTCAGTTTTTGAACCCAAAAATCCATGTTCACCAAACTTCTCAAAAGTTCACACGAGGTGCCTAGAGGCCAGAATTGAATTCCCTGAAGAGTTCAACTCATCACATTCAGTATCCAGTGAGAAAAGACAACATTTAGATTTTTTACAAAATGCCCCCAAAACTTCAACGTTTTCCATAGCCGGCATCATCGAAAAAGTCAGTTTTTGACCCAAAAATCCAACTTCACCAAATTTCCTCAAAAGTTCACACGAGGTGCCTAGAGGCCAGAATTGAATTCCCTGAAGAATTCAACTCATCACATTCAGTATCCAGTGAGAAAAGACAACTTTTAGATTTTTTACAAAATGCCCCCAAAACTTCAACGTTTTCCATAGCCGGCATCATCGAAAAAGTCAGTTTTTGACCCAAAAATACAAGTTCATCAAATTGGCTCAAAAGTTCACACGAGGTGCCTAGAGGCCAGAATTGAATTCCCTGAAGAGTTCAACTCATCACATTCAGTATCCAGTGAGAAAAGACAACTTTTAGATTTTTTACAAAATGCCCCCAAAACTTCAACGTTTTCCATAGCCGGCATCATCGAAAAAGTCAGTTTTTGACCCAAAAATCCAACTTCACCAAATTTCCTCAAAAGTTCACACGAGGTGCCTAGAGGCCAGAATTGAATTCCCTGAAGAATTCAACTCATCACATTCAGTATCCAGTGAGAAAAGACAACTTTTAGATTTTTTACAAAATGCCCCCAAAACTTCAACGTTTTCCATAGCCGGCATCATCGAAAAAGTCAGTTTTTGACCCAAAAATACAAGTTCATCAAATTGGCTCAAAAGTTCACACGAGGTGCCTAGAGGCCAGAATTGAATTCCCTGAAGAATTCAACTCATCACATTCAGTATCCAGTGAGAAAAGACAACTTTTAGATTTTTTACAAAATGCCCCCAAAACTTCAACGTTTTCCATAGCCGGCATCATCGAAAAAGTCAGTTTTTGACCCAAAAATCCAACTTCATCAAATTGGCTCAAAAGTTCACACGAGGTGCCTAGAGGCCAGAATTGAATTCCCTGAAGAGTTCAACTCATCACATTCAGTATCCAGTGAGAAAAGACAACTTTTAGATTTTTTACAAAATGCCCCCAAAACTTCAACGTTTTCCATAGCCGGCATCATCGAAAAAGTCAGTTTTTGACCCAAAAATCCAACTTCACCAAATTTCCTCAAAAGTTCTCACGAGGTGCCTAGAGGCCAGAATTGAATTCCCTGAAGAGTTCAACTCATCACATTCAGTATCCAGTGAGAAAAGACAACTTTTAGATTTTTTACAAAATGCCCCCAAAACTTCAACGTTTTCCATAGCCGGCATCATCGAAAAAGTCAGTTTTTGAACCCAAAAATTGACCTTCATCAAATTGCTCAAAAGTTCACACGAGGTGCCTAGAGGCCAGAATTGAATTCCCTGAAGAGTTCAACTCATCACATTCAGTATCCAGTGAGAAAAGACAAACTTTTAGATTTTTTACAAAATGCCCCCAAAACTTCAACGTTTTCCATAGCCGGCATCATCGAAAAAGTCAATTTTTGACCCAAAAATCCAACTTCATCAAATTAGCTCAAAAGTTCACACGAGGTGCCTAGAGGCCAGAATTGAATTCCCTGAAGAGTTCAACTCATCACATTCAGTATCCAGTGAGAAAAGACAACTTTTAGATTTTTTAAAAAATGCCCCCAAAACTTCAACGTTTTCCATAGCCGGCATCATCGAAAAAGTCAGTTTTTGACCCAAAAATCCAAGTTCACCAAACTTCCTCAAAAGTTCACACGAGGTGCCTAGAGGCCAGAATTGAATTCCCTGAAGAGTTCAACTCATCACATTCAGTATCCAGTGAGAAAACACAACATTTAGATTTTTTACAAAATGCCCCCAAAACTTCAACGTTTTCCATAGCCGGCATCATCGAAAAAGTCAGTTTTTGACCCAAAAATCCAACTTCACCAAATTTCCTCAAAAGTTCACACGAGGTGCCTAGAGGCCAGAATTGAATTCCCTGAAGAATTCAACTCATCACATTCAGTATCCAGTGAGAAAAGACAACTTTTAGATTTTTTACAAAATGCCCCCAAAACTTCAACGTTTTCCATAGCCGGCATCATCAGTCAATTTTTGACCCAAAAATCCAATTTCATCAAATTAGCTCAAAAGTTCACACGAGGTGCCTAGAGGCCAGAATTGAATTCCCTGAAGAGTTCAACTCATCACATTCAGTATCCAGTGAGAAAAGACAACTTTTAGATTTTTTACAAAATGCCCCCAAAACTTCAACGTTTTCCATAGCCGGCATCATCGAAAAAGTCAGTTTTTGACCCAAAAATCCAAGTTCATAAATTGGCTCAAAAGTTCACACGAGGTGCCTAGAGGCCAGAATTGAATTCCCTGAAGAGTTCAACTCATCACATTCAGTATCCAGTGAGAAAAGACAACTTTTAGATTTTTTACAAAATGCCCCCAAAACTTCAACGTTTTCCATAGCCGGCATCATCGAAAAAGTCAGTTTTTGACCCAAAAATCCAAGTTCACCAAATTTCCTCAAAAGTTCACACGAGGTGCCTAGAGGCCAGAATTGAATTCCCTGAAGAGTTCAACTCATCACATTCAGTATCCAGTGAGAAAAGACAACTTTTAGATTTTTTACAAAATGCCCCCAAAACTTCAACGTTTTCCATAGCCGGCATCATCGAAAAAGTCAGTTTTTGACCCAAAAATCCAAGTTCACCAAATTGGCTCAAAAGTTCACACGAGGTGCCTAGAGGCCAGAATTGAATTCCCTGAAGAGTTCAACTCATCACATTCAGTATCCAGTGAGAAAAGAAAACTTTTAGATTTTTTACAAAATGCCCCCAAAACTTCAACGTTTTCCATAGCCGGCATCATCGAAAAAGTCAGTTTTTGACCCAAAAATCCAACTTCATCAAATTAGCTCAAAAGTTCACACGAGGTGCCTAGAGGCCAGAATTGAATTCCCTGAAGAGTTCAACTCATCACATTCAGTATCCAGTGAGAAAAGACAACTTTTAGATTTTTTACAAAATGCCCCCAAAACTTCAACGTTTTCCATAGCCGGCATCATCGAAAAAGTAGTTTTTGACCCAAAAATCCAACTTCATCAAATTGGCTCAAAAGTTCACACGAGGTGCCTAGAGGCCAGAATTGAATTCCCTGAAGAGTTCAACTCATCACATTCAGTATCCAGTGAGAAAAGACAACTTTTAGATTTTTTACAAAATGCCCCCAAAACTTCAACGTTTTCCATAGCCGGCATCATCGAAAAAGTCAGTTTTTGACCCAAAAATCCAACTTCACCAAATTTCCTCAAAAGTTCACACGAGGTGCCTAGAGGCCAGAATTGAATTCCCTGAAGAATTCAACTCATCACATTCAGTATCCAGTGAGAAAAGACAACTTTTAGATTTTTTACAAAATGCCCCCAAAACTTCAACGTTTTCCATAGCCGGCATCATCGAAAAAGTCAGTTTTTGACCCAAAAATACAAGTTCACCAAATTTCCTCAAAAGTTCACACGAGGTGCCTAGAGGCCAGAATTGAATTCCCTGAAGAGTTCAACTCATCACATTCAGTATCCAGTGAGAAAAGACAACTTTTAGATTTTTTACAAAATGCCCCCAAAACTTCAACGTTTTCCATAGCCGGCATCATCGAAAAAGTCAGTTTTTAACCCAAAAATTGACCTTCATCAAATTGGCTCAAAAGTTCACACGAGGTGCCTAGAGGCCAGAATTGAATTCCCTGAAGAGTTCAACTCATCACATTCAGTATCCAGTGAGAAAAGACAACTTTTAGATTTTTTACAAAATGCCCCAAAACTTCAACGTTTTCCATAGCCGGCATCATCGAAAAAGTCAATTTTTGACCCAAAAATCCAACTTCATCAAATTAGCTCAAAAGTTCACACGAGGTGCCTAGAGGCCAGAATTGAATTCCCTGAAGAGTTCAACTCATCACATTCAGTATCCAGTGAGAAAAGACAACTTTTAGATTTTTTACAAAATGCCCCCAAAACTTCAACGTTTTCCATAGCCGGCATCATCGAAAAAGTCAGTTTTTGACCCAAAAATCCAAGTTCACCAAATTCCTCAAAAGTTCACACGAGGTGCCTAGAGGCCAGAATTGAATTCCCTGAAGAGTTCAACTCATCACATTCAGTATCCAGTGAGAAAAGACAACATTTAGATTTTTTACAAAATGCCCCCAAAACTTCAACGTTTTCCATAGCCGGCATCATCGAAAAAGTCAGTTTTTGACCCAAAATCCAACTTCACCAAATTTCCTCAAAAGTTCTCACGAGGTGCCTAGAGGTCAGAATTGAATTCCCTGAAGAATTCAACTCATCACATTCAGTATCCAGTGAGAAAAGACAACTTTTAGATTTTTTACAAAATGCCCCCAAAACTTCAACGTTTTCCATAGCCGGCATCATCGAAAAAGTCAGTTTTTGACCCAAAAATACAAGTTGATCAAATTGGCTCAAAAGTTCACACGAGGTGCCTAGAGGCCAGAATTGAATTCCCTGAAGAATTCAACTCATCACATTCAGTATCCAGTGAGAAAAGACAACTTTTAGATTTTTTACAAAATGCCCCCAAAACTTCAACGTTTTCCATAGCCGGCATCATCGAAAAAGTCAGTTTTTGACCCAAAAATCCAACTTCACCAAATTTCCTCAAAAGTTCACACGAGGTGCCTAGAGGCCAGAATTGAATTCCCTGAAGAATTCAACTCATCACATTCAGTATCCAGTGAGAAAAGACAACTTTTAGATTTTTTACAAAATGCCCCCAAAACTTCAACGTTTTCCATAGCCGGCATCATCGAAAAAGTCAGTTTTTGACCCAAAAATACAAGTTCATCAAATTGGCTCAAAAGTTCACACGAGGTGCCTAGAGGCCAGAATTGAATTCCCTGAAGAATTCAACTCATCACATTCAGTATCCAGTGAGAAAAGACAACTTTTAGATTTTTTACAAAATGCCCCCAAAACTTCAACGTTTTCCATAGCCGGCATCATCGAAAAAGTCAGTTTTTGACCCCAAAATCCAGTTCACCAAACTTCCTCAAAAGTTCACACGAGGTGCCTAGAGGCCAGAATTGAATTCCCTGAAGAGTTCAACTCATCACATTCAGTATCCAGTGAGAAAAGACAACATTTAGATTTTTTACAAAATGCCCCCAAAACTTCAACGTTTTCCATAGCCGGCATCATCGAAAAAGTCAGTTTTTGACCCAAAAATCCAACTTCACCAAATTTCCTCAAAAGTTCACACGAGGTGCCTAGAGGCCAGAATTGAATTCCCTGAAGAATTCAACTCATCACATTCAGTATCCAGTGAGAAAAGACAACTTTTAGATTTTTTACAAAATGCCCCCAAAACTTCAACGTTTTCCATAGCCGGCATCATCGAAAAAGTCAGTTTTTGACCCAAAAATACAAGTTCATCAAATTGGCTCAAAAGTTCACACGAGGTGCCTAGAGGCCAGAATTGAATTCCCTGAAGAGTTCAACTCATCACATTCAGTATCCAGTGAGAAAAGACAACTTTTAGATTTTTTACAAAATGCCCCCAAAACTTCAACGTTTTCCATAGCCGGCATCATCGAAAAAGTCAGTTTTTGACCCAAAAATCCAACTTCACCAAATTTCCTCAAAAGTTCACACGAGGTGCCTAGAGGCAGAATTGAATTCCCTGAAGAATTCAACTCATCACATTCAGTATCCAGTGAGAAAAGACAACTTTTAGATTTTTTACAAAATGCCCCCAAAACTTCAACGTTTTCCATAGCCGGCATCATCGAAAAAGTCAGTTTTTGACCCAAAAATACAAGTTGATCAAATTGGCTCAAAAGTTCACACGAGGTGCCTAGAGGCCAGAATTGAATTCCCTGAAGAATTCAACTCATCACATTCAGTATCCAGTGAGAAAAGACAACTTTTAGATTTTTTACAAAATGCCCCCAAAACTTCAACGTTTTCCATAGCCGGCATCATCGAAAAAGTCAGTTTTTGACCCAAAAATCCAACTTCATCAAATTGGCTCAAAAGTTCACACGAGGTGCCTAGAGGCCAGAATTGAATTCCCTGAAGAGTTCAACTCATCACATTCAGTATCCAGTGAGAAAAGACAACTTTTAGATTTTTTACAAAATGCCCCCAAAACTTCAACGTTTTCCATAGCCGGCATCATCGAAAAAGTCAGTTTTTGACCCAAAAATCCAACTTCACCAAATTTCCTCAAAAGTTCACACGAGGTGCCTAGAGGCCAGAATTGAATTCCCTGAAGAATTCAACTCATCACATTCAGTATCCAGTGAGAAAAGACAACTTTTAGATTTTTTACAAAATGCCCCCAAAACTTCAACGTTTTCCATAGCCGGCATCATCGAAAAAGTCAGTTTTTGACCCAAAAATACCAGTTCACCAAATTTCCTCAAAAGTTCACACGAGGTGCCTAGAGGCCAGAATTGAATTCCCTGAAGAGTTCAACTCATCACATTCAGTATCCAGTGAGAAAAGAAAACTTTTAGATTTTTTACAAAATGCCCCCAAAACTTCAACGTTTTCCATAGCCGGCATCATCGAAAAAGTCAGTTTTTGACCCAAAAATCCAACTTCATCAAATTAGCTCAAAAGTTCACACGAGGTGCCTAGAGGCCAGAATTGAATTCCCTGAAGAGTTCAACTCATCACATTCAGTATCCAGTGAGAAAAGACAACTTTTAGATTTTTTACAAAATGCCCCCAAAACTTCAACGTTTTCCATAGCCGGCATCATCGAAAAAGTCAGTTTTTGACCCAAAAATCCAAGTTCACCAAATTCCTCAAAAGTTCACACGAGGTGCCTAGAGGCCAGAATTGAATTCCCTGAAGAGTTCAACTCATCACATTCAGTATCCAGTGAGAAAACACAACTTTAGATTTTTTACAAAATGCCCCCAAAACTTCAACGTTTTCCATAGCCGGCATCATCGAAAAAGTCAGTTTTTGACCCAAAAATCCAACTTCACCAAATTTCCTCAAAAGTTCACACGAGGTGCCTAGAGGCCAGAATTGAATTCCCTGAAGAGTTCAACTCATCACATTCAGTATCCAGTGAGAAAAGACAACTTTTAGATTTTTTACAAAATGCCCCCAAAACTTCAACGTTTTCCATAGCCGGCATCAGTCAATTTTTGACCCAAAAATCCAAGTTCATCAAATTAGCTCAAAAGTTCACACGAGGTGCCTAGAGGCCAGAATTGAATTCCCTGAAGAGTTCAACTCATCACATTCAGTATCCAGTGAGAAAAGACAACTTTTAGATTTTTTACAAAATGCCCCAAAACTTCAACGTTTTCCATAGCCGGCATCATCGAAAAAGTCAGTTTTTGACCCAAAAATCCAAGTTCAAAAATTGGCTCAAAAGTTCACACGAGGTGCCTAGAGGCCAGAATTGAATTCCCTGAAGAGTTCAACTCATCACATTCAGTATCCAGTGAGAAAAGACAACTTTTAGATTTTTTACAAAATGCCCCCAAAACTTCAACGTTTTCCATAGCCGGCATCATCGAAAAAGTCAGTTTTTGACCCAAAAATCCAAGTTCACCAAATTTCCTCAAAAGTTCACACGAGGTGCCTAGAGGCCAGAATTGAATTCCCTGAAGAGTTCAACTCATCACATTCAGTATCCAGTGAGAAAAGACAACTTTTAGATTTTTTACAAAATGCCCCCAAAACTTCAACGTTTTCCATAGCCGGCATCATCGAAAAAGTCAGTTTTTGACCCAAAAATTGACCTTCATCAAATTGGCTCAAAAGTTCACACGAGGTGCCTAGAGGCCAGAATTGAATTCCCTGAAGAGTTCAACTCATCACATTCAGTATCCAGTGAGAAAAGACAACTTTTAGATTTTTTACAAAATGCCCCCAAAACTTCAACGTTTTCCATAGCCGGCATCATCGAAAAAGTCAGTTTTTGACCCAAAAATCCAACTTCATCAAATTTAGCTCAAAAGTTCACACGAGGTGCCTAGAGGCCAGAATTGAATTCCCTGAAGAGTTCAACTCATCACATTCAGTATCCAGTGAGAAAACACAACATTTAGATTTTTTACAAAATGCCCCCAAAACTTCAACGTTTTCCATAGCCGGCATCATCGAAAAAGTCAGTTTTTGACCCAAAAATCCAACTTCATCAAATTGGCTCAAAAGTTCACACGAGGTGCCTAGAGGCCAGAATTGAATTCCCTGAAGAGTTCAACTCATCACATTCAGTATCCAGTGAGAAAACACAACTTTTAGATTTTTTACAAAATGCCCCCAAAACTTCAACGTTTTCCATAGCCGGCATCATCGAAAAAGTCAGTTTTTGACCCAAAAATCCAACTTCACCAAATTTCCTCAAAAGTTCACACGAGGTGCCTAGAGGCCAGAATTGAATTCCCTGAAGAATTCAACTCATCACATTCAGTATCCAGTGAGAAAAGACAACTTTTAGATTTTTTACAAAATGCCCCCAAAACTTCAACGTTTTCCATAGCCGGCATCATCGAAAAAGTCAGTTTTTGACCCAAAATCCAAGTTCACCAAATTTCCTCAAAAGTTCACACGAGGTGCCTAGAGGCCAGAATTGAATTCCCTGAAGAGTTCAACTCATCACATTCAGTATCCAGTGAGAAAAGACAACTTTTAGATTTTTTACAAAATGCCCCCAAAACTTCAACGTTTTCCATAGCCGGCATCATCGAAAAAGTCAGTTTTTGACCCAAAAATCCACCTTCATCAAATAGGCTCAAAAGTTCACACGAGGTGCCTAGAGGCCAGAATTGAATTCCCTGAAGAGTTCAACTCATCACATTCAGTATCCAGTGAGAAAAGAAAACTTTTAGATTTTTTACAAAATGCCCCCAAAACTTCAACGTTTTCCATAGCCGGCATCATCGAAAAAGTCAGTTTTTGACCCAAAAATCCAACTTCATCAAATTAGCTCAAAAGTTCACACGAGGTGCCTAGAGGCCAGAATTGAATTCCCTGAAGAGTTCAACTCATCACATTCAGTATCCAGTGAGAAAAGACAACTTTTAGATTTTTTAAAAATGCCCCCAAAACTTCAACGTTTTCCATAGCCGGCATCATCGAAAAAGTCAGTTTTTGACCCAAAAATCCATGTTCACCAAATTCCTCAAAAGTTCACACGAGGTGCCTAGAGGCCAGAATTGAATTCCCTGAAGAGTTCAACTCATCACATTCAGTATCCAGTGAGAAAAGACAACATTTAGATTTTTTACAAAATGCCCCCAAAACTTCAACGTTTTCCATAGCCGGCATCATCGAAAAAGTCAGTTTTTGACCCAAAAATCCAACTTCACCAAATTTCCTCAAAAGTTCACACGAGGTGCCTAGAGGCCAGAATTGAATTCCCTGAAGAATTCAACTCATCACATTCAGTATCCAGTGAGAAAAGACAACTTTTAGATTTTTTACAAAATGCCCCCAAAACTTCAACGTTTTCCATAGCCGGCATCATCGAAAAAGTCAGTTTTTGACCCAAAAATCCAAGTTCACCAAATTCCTCAAAAGTTCACACGAGGTGCCTAGAGGCCAGAATTGAATTCCCTGAAGAGTTCAACTCATCACATTCAGTATCCAGTGAGAAAAGACAACTTTTAGATTTTTTACAAAATGCCCCCAAAACTTCAACGTTTTCCATAGCCGGCATCATCGATCAGTTTTTGACCCAAAATCCAATTTCATCAAATTAGCTCAAAAGTTCACACGAGGTGCCTAGAGGCCAGAATTGAATTCCCTGAAGAGTTCAACTCATCACATTCAGTATCCAGTGAGAAAAGACAACTTTTAGATTTTTTACAAAATGCCCCCAAAACTTCAACGTTTTCCATAGCCGGCATCATCGAAAAAGTCAGTTTTTGACCCAAAAATCCAACTTCACCAAATTTCCTCAAAAGTTCACACGAGGTGCCTAGAGGCCAGAATTGAATTCCCTGAAGAGTTCAACTCATCACATTCAGTATCCAGTGAGAAAAGACAACTTTTAGATTTTTTACAAAATGCCCCCAAAACTTCAACGTTTTCCATAGCCGGCATCATCGAAAAAGTCAGTTTTTGACCCAAAAATCCAACTTCACCAAATTTCCTCAAAAGTTCTCACGAGGTGCCTAGAGGCCAGAATTGAATTCCCTGAAGAATTCAACTCATCACATTCAGTATCCAGTGAGAAAAGACAACTTTTAGATTTTTTACAAAATGCCCCCAAAACTTCAACGTTTTCCATAGCCGGCATCATCGAAAAAGTCAGTTTTTGACCCAAAAATCCAAGTTCATCAAATTGGCTCAAAAGTTCACACGAGGTGCCTAGAGGCCAGAATTGAATTCCCTGAAGAATTCAACTCATCACATTCAGTATCCAGTGAGAAAAGACAACTTTTAGATTTTTTACAAAATGCCCCCAAAACTTCAACGTTTTCCATAGCCGGCATCATCGAAAAAGTCAGTTTTTGACCCAAAAATCCAAGTTCATCAAATTGGCTCAAAAGTTCACACGAGGTGCCTAGAGGCCAGAATTGAATTCCCTGAAGAGTTCAACTCATCACATTCAGTATCCAGTGAGAAAAGAAAACTTTTAGATTTTTTACAAAATGCCCCCAAAACTTCAACGTTTTCCATAGCCGGCATCATCGAAAAAGTCAGTTTTTGACCCAAAAATCCAACTTCATCAAATTCCTCAAAAGTTCACACGAGGTGCCTAGAGGCCAGAATTGAATTCCCTGAAGAGTTCAACTCATCACATTCAGTATCCAGTGAGAAAAGACAACTTTTAGATTTTTTAAAAAATGCCCCCAAAACTTCAACGTTTTCCATAGCCGGCATCATCGAAAAAGTCAGTTTTTGACCCAAAAATCCATGTTCACCAAATTCCTCAAAAGTTCACACGAGGTGCCTAGAGGCCAGAATTGAATTCCCTGAAGAATTCAACTCATCACATTCAGTATCCAGTGAGAAAACACAACTTTTAGATTTTTTACAAAATGCCCCCAAAACTTCAACGTTTTCCATAGCCGGCATCATCGAAAAAGTCAGTTTTTGACCCAAAAATCCAACTTCACCAAATTTCCTCAAAAGTTCACACGAGGTGCCTAGAGGCCAGAATTGAATTCCCTGAAGAATTCAACTCATCACATTCAGTATCCAGTGAGAAAAGACAACTTTTAGATTTTTTACAAAATGCCCCCAAAACTTCAACGTTTTCCATAGCCGGCATCATCGAAAAAGTCAGTTTTTGACCCAAAAATCCAAGTTCACCAAATTTCCTCAAAAGTTCACACGAGGTGCCTAGAGGCCAGAATTGAATTCCCTGAAGAGTTCAACTCATCACATTCAGTATCCAGTGAGAAAGACAACATTTAGATTTTTTACAAAATGCCCCCAAAACTTCAACGTTTTCCATAGCCGGCATCAGTCAGTTTTTGACCCAAAAATCCAAGTTCATCAAATTGCCTCAAAAGTTCACACGAGGTGCCTAGAGGCCAGAATTGAATTCCCTGAAGAGTTCAACTCATCACATTCAGTATCCAGTGAGAAAAGACAACTTTTAGATTTTTTACAAAATGCCCCCAAAACTTCAACGTTTTCCATAGCCGGCATCATCGAAAAAGTCAGTTTTTGACCCAAAAATCCAACTTCACCAAATTTCCTCAAAAGTTCACACGAGGTGCCTAGAGGCCAGAATTGAATTCCCTGAAGAGTTCAACTCATCACATTCAGTATCCAGTGAGAAAAGACAACTTTTAATTTTTTACAAAATGCCCCCAAAACTTCAACGTTTTCCATAGCCGGCATCATCGAAAAAGTCAGTTTTTGACCCAAAAATCCAACTTCACCAAATTTCCTCAAAAGTTCACACGAGGTGCCTAGAGGCCAGAATTGAATTCCCTGAAGAATTCAACTGATCACATTCAGTATCCAGTGAGAAAAGACAACTTTTAGATTTTTTACAAAATGCCCCAAAACTTCAACGTTTTCCATAGCCGGCATCATCGAAAAAGTCAGTTTTTGACCCAAAAATACAAGTTCATCAAATTGGCTCAAAAGTTCACACGAGGTGCCTAGAGGCCAGAATTGAATTCCCTGAAGAGTTCAACTCATCACATTCAGTATCCAGTGAGAAAAGACAAACTTTTAGATTTTTTACAAAATGCCCCCAAAACTTCAACGTTTTCCATAGCCGGCATCATCGAAAAAGTCAGTTTTTGACCCAAAAATCCAACTTCATCAAATTTCCTCAAAAGTTCACACGAGGTGCCTAGAGGCCAGAATTGAATTCCCTGAAGAGTTCAACTCATCACATTCAGTATCCAGTGAGAAAAGACAACTTTTAGATTTTTTACAAAATGCCCCCAAAACTTCAACGTTTTCCATAGCCGGCATCATCGAAAAAGTCAGTTTTTGACCCAAAAATCCAAGTTCACAAATTGGCTCAAAAGTTCACACGAGGTGCCTAGAGGCCAGAATTGAATTCCCTGAAGAGTTCAACTCATCACATTCAGTATCCAGTGAGAAAAGACAACTTTTAGATTTTTTACAAAATGCCCCCAAAACTTCAACGTTTTCCATAGCCGGCATCATCGAAAAAGTCAGTTTTTGACCCAAAAATCCACCTTCACCAAATTCCGCTCAAAGTTCACACGAGGTGCCTAGAGGCCAGAATTGAATTCCCTGAAGAATTCAACTCATCACATTCAGTATCCAGTGAGAAAAGACAACTTTTAGATTTTTTACAAAATGCCCCAAAAACTTCAACGTTTTCCATAGCCGGCATCATCGAAAAAGTCAGTTTTTGACCCAAAAATCCAATTTCATCAAATTAGCTCAAAAGTTCACACGAGGTGCCTAGAGGCCAGAATTGAATTCCCTGAAGAGTTCAACTCATCACATTCAGTATCCAGTGAGAAAAGACAACTTTTAGATTTTTTACAAAATGCCCCAAAACTTCAACGTTTTCCATAGCCGGCATCATCGAAAAAGTCAGTTTTTGACCCAAAAATCCAAGTTCATCAAATTGGCTCAAAAGTTCACACGAGGTGCCTAGAGGCCAGAATTGAATTCCCTGAAGAATTCAACTCATCACATTCAGTATCCAGTGAGAAAAGACAACTTTTAGATTTTTTACAAAATGCCCCCAAAACTTCAACGTTTTCCATAGCCGGCATCATCGAAAAAGTCAGTTTTTGACCCAAAAATCCAAGTTCACCAAATTTCCTCAAAAGTTCACACGAGGTGCCTAGAGGCCAGAATTGAATTCCCTGAAGAATTCAACTCATCACATTCAGTATCCAGTGAGAAAAGACAACTTTTAGATTTTTTACAAAATGCCCCCAAAACTTCAACGTTTTCCATAGCCGGCATCATCGAAAAAGTCAGTTTTTGACCCAAAAATACAAGTTGATCAAATTGGCTCAAAAGTTCACACGAGGTGCCTAGAGGCCAGAATTGAATTCCCTGAAGAGTCAACTCATCACATTCAGTATCCAGTGAGAAAAGAAAACTTTTAGATTTTTTACAAAATGCCCCCAAAACTTCAACGTTTTCCATAGCCGGCATCATCGAAAAAGTCAGTTTTTGACCCAAAAATCCAAGTTCACCAAATTTCCTCAAAAGTTCACACGAGGTGCCTAGAGGCCAGAATTGAATTCCCTGAAGAGTTCAACTCATCACATTCAGTATCCAGTGAGAAAAGACAACTTTTAGATTTTTTACAAAATGCCCCCAAAACTTCAACGTTTTCCATAGCCGGCATCATCGAAAAAGTCAGTTTTTGACCCAAAATCCATTTCATCAAATTGCTCAAAAGTTCACACGAGGTGCCTAGAGGCCAGAATTGAATTCCCTGAAGAGTTCAACTCATCACATTCAGTATCCAGTGAGAAAAGACAACTTTTAGATTTTTTACAAAATGCCCCAAAACTTCAACGTTTTCCATAGCCGGCATCATCGAAAAAGTCAGTTTTTGACCCAAAAATCCAAGTTCATCAAATTGGCTCAAAAGTTCACACGAGGTGCCTAGAGGCCAGAATTGAATTCCCTGAAGAATTCAACTCATCACATTCAGTATCCAGTGAGAAAAGACAACTTTTAGATTTTTTACAAAATGCCCCCAAAACTTCAACGTTTTCCATAGCCGGCATCATCGAAAAAGTCAGTTTTTGACCCAAAAATCAAGTTCACCAAATTTCCTCAAAAGTTCACACGAGGTGCCTAGAGGCAAAATTGAATTCCCTGAAGAGTTCAACTCATCACATTCAGTATCCAGTGAGAAAAGAAAACTTTTAGATTTTTTACAAAATGCCCCCAAAACTTCAACGTTTTCCATAGCCGGCATCATCGAAAAAGTCAGTTTTTGACCCAAAAATCCAATTCATCAAATTAGCTCAAAAGTTCACACGAGGTGCCTAGAGGCCAGAATTGAATTCCCTGAAGAGTTCAACTCATCACATTCAGTATCCAGTGAGAAAAGACAACTTTTAGATTTTTTACAAAATGCCCCCAAACTTCAACGTTTTCCATAGCCGGCATCATCGAAAAAGTCAGTTTTTGACCCAAAAATCCACCTTCATCAAATTTCTCAAAAGTTCACACGAGGTGCCTAGAGGCCAGAATTGAATTCCCTGAAGAGTTCAACTCATCACATTCAGTATCCAGTGAGAAAAGAAACTTTTAGATTTTTTACAAAATGCCCCCAAAACTTCAACGTTTTCCATAGCCGGCATCATCGAAAAAGTCAGTTTTTGACCCAAAAATCCAAGTTCACCAAATTTCCTCAAAAGTTCACACGAGGTGCCTAGAGGCCAGAATTGAATTCCCTGAAGAATTCAACTCATCACATTCAGTATCCAGTGAGAAACAACTTTTAGATTTTTTACAAAATGCCCCCAAAACTTCAACGTTTTCCATAGCCGGCATCATCGAAAAAGTCAGTTTTTGACCCAAAATCCAAGTTCACCAAATTTCTCAAAAGTTCACACGAGGTGCCTAGAGGCCAGAATTGAATTCCCTGAAGAGTTTCAACTCATCACATTCAGTATCCAGTGAGAAAGACAACTTTTAGATTTTTTACAAAATGCCCCCAAACTTCAACGTTTTCCATAGCCGGCATCATCGAAAAAGTCAGTTTTTGACCCAAAAATCCAATTCACCAAATTTCCTCAAAAGTTCACACGAGGTGCCTAGAGGCCAGAATTGAATTCCCTGAAGAGTTCAACTCATCACATTCAGTATCCAGTGAGAAAAGACAACTTTTAGATTTTTTACAAAATGCCCCCAAAACTTCAACGTTTTCCATAGCCGGCATCATCGAAAAAGTCAGTTTTTGACCCAAAAATCCAAGTTCACCAAATTGCTCAAAAGTTCACACGAGGTGCCTAGAGGCCAGAATTGAATTCCCTGAAGAGTTCAACTCATCACATTCAGTATCCAGTGAGAAAAGACAACTTTTAGATTTTTTACAAAATGCCCCAAAACTTCAACGTTTTCCATAGCCGGCATCATCGAAAAAGTCAGTTTTTGACCCAAAAATCCAAGTTCACCAAATTTCCTCAAAAGTTCACAGAGGTGCCTAGAGGCCAGAATTGAATTCCCTGAAGAGTTCAACTCATCACATTCAGTATCCAGTGAGAAAAACAACTTTTAGATTTTTTACAAAATGCCCCCAAAACTTCAACGTTTTCCATAGCCGGCATCATCGAAAAAGTCAGTTTTTGACCCAAAAATCCAAGTTCACCAAATTTCCTCAAAAGTTCACACGAGGTGCCTAGAGGCCAGAATTGAATTCCCTGAAGAATTCAACTCATCACATTCAGTATCCAGTGAGAAAACAACTTTTAGATTTTTTACAAAATGCCCCCAAAACTTCAACGTTTTCCATAGCCGGCATCATCGAAAAAGTCAGTTTTTGACCCAAAAATCCACTTCACCAAATTTCCTCAAAAGTTCACACGAGGTGCCTAGAGGCCAGAATTGAATTCCCTGAAGAGTTCAACTCATCACATTCAGTATCCAGTGAGAAAAGACAACTTTTAGATTTTTTACAAAATGCCCCCAAAACTTCAACGTTTTCCATAGCCGGCATCATCGAAAAAAGTCAGTTTTTGACCCAAAAATCCAACTTCATCAAATTGGCTCAAAAGTTCACACGAGGTGCCTAGAGGCCAGAATTGAATTCCCTGAAGAGTTCAACTCATCACATTCAGTATCCAGTGAGAAAAGAAAACTTTTAGATTTTTTACAAAATGCCCCCAAAACTTCAACGTTTTCCATAGCCGGCATCATCGAAAAAGTCAGTTTTTGACCCAAAAATACAAGTTCATCAAATTTCTCAAAAGTTCACACGAGGTGCCTAGAGGCCAGAATTGAATTCCCTGAAGAGTTCAACTCATCACATTCAGTATCCAGTGAGAAAAGACAACTTTTAGATTTTTTACAAAATGCCCCCAAAACTTCAACGTTTTCCATAGCCGGCATCATCGAAAAAGTCAGTTTTTGACCCAAAAATACAAGTTCATCAAATTGGCTCAAAAGTTCACACGAGGTGCCTAGAGGCCAGAATTGAATTCCCTGAAGAGTTCAACTCATCACATTCAGTATCCAGTGAGAAAAGACAACTTTTAGATTTTTTACAAAATGCCCCCAAAACTTCAACGTTTTCCATAGCCGGCATCATCGAAAAAGTCAGTTTTTGACCCAAAAATCCAATTCACCAAATTCCTCAAAGTTCACACGAGGTGCCTAGAGGCCAGAATTGAATTCCCTGAAGAGTTCAACTCATCACATTCAGTATCCAGTGAGAAAAGACAACTTTTAGATTTTTTACACAATGCCCCCAAAACTTCAACGTTTTCCATAGCGGCATCATCGAAAAAGTCAGTTTTTGACCCAAAATCCAAGTTCACCAAATTAGCTCAAAAGTTCACACGAGGTGCCTAGAGGCCAGAATTGAATTCCCTGAAGAGTTCAACTCATCACATTCAGTATCCAGTGAGAAAAGACAACTTTTAGATTTTTTACAAAATGCCCCAAAACTTCAACGTTTTCCATAGCCGGCATCATCGAAAAAGTCAGTTTTTGACCCAAAAATCCAAGTTCACCAAATTTCCTCAAAAGTTCACACGAGGTGCCTAGAGGCCAGAATTGAATTCCCTGAAGAGTTCAACTCATCACATTCAGTATCCAGTGAGAAAAGACAACTTTTAGATTTTTTACAAAATGCCCCCAAAACTTCAACGTTTTCCATAGCCGGCATCATCGAAAAAGTCAGTTTTTGACCCAAAAATCCAAGTTCACCAAATTCCTCAAAAGTTCACACGAGGTGCCTAGAGGCCAGAATTGAATTCCCTGAAGAGTTCAACTCATCACATTCAGTATCCAGTGAGAAAGACACATTTTAGATTTTTTAAAAAATGCCCCCAAAACTTCAACGTTTTCCATAGCCGGCATCATCGAAAAAGTCAGTTTTTGACCCAAAAATCCACTTCACCAAATTTCCTCAAAGTTCACACGAGGTGCCTAGAGGCCAGAATTGAATTCCCTGAAGAGTTCAACTCATCACATTCAGTATCCAGTGAGAAAAGACAACTTTTTTAGATTTTTTACAAAATGCCCCCAAAACTTCAACGTTTTCCATAGCCGGCATCATCGAAAAAGTCAGTTTTTGACCCAAAAATCCAAGTTCACCAAATTCCTCAAAAGTTCACAAGAGTGCCTAGAGGCCAGAATTGAATTCCCTGAAGAATTCAACTCATCACATTCAGTATCCAGTGAGAAAAGACAACTTTTAGATTTTTTACAAAATGCCCCCAAAACTTCAACGTTTTCCATAGCCGGCATCATCGAAAAAGTCAGTTTTTGACCCAAAAATCCAAGTTCACCAAATTTCCTCAAAGTTCACACGAGGTGCCTAGAGGCCAGAATTGAATTCCCTGAAGAGTTCAACTCATCACATTCAGTATCCAGTGAGAAAACAACTTTTAGATTTTTTTACAAAATGCCCCCAAAACTTCAACGTTTTCCATAGCCGGCATCATCGAAAAAGTCAGTTTTTGACCCAAAAATCCAATTCATCAAATTAGCTCAAAAGTTCACACGAGGTGCCTAGAGGCCAGAATTGAATTCCCTGAAGAATTCAACTCATCACATTCAGTATCCAGTGAGAAAAGACAACTTTTAGATTTTTTACAAAATGCCCCCAAAACTTCAACGTTTTCCATAGCCGGCATCATCGAAAAAGTCAGTTTTTGACCCAAAAATCCAAGTTCATCAAATTTCTCAAAAGTTCACACGAGGTGCCTAGAGGCCAGAATTGAATTCCCTGAAGAGTTCAACTCATCACATTCAGTATCCAGTGAGAAAAGACAACTTTTAGATTTTTTACAAAATGCCCCCAAAACTTCAACGTTTTCCATAGCCGGCATCATCGAAAAAGTCAGTTTTTGACCCAAAAATCCAACTTCACCAAATTTCCTCAAAAGTTCACACGAGGTGCCTAGAGGCCAGAATTGAATTCCCTGAAGAGTTCAACTCATCACATTCAGTATCCAGTGAGAAAAGACAACTTTTAGATTTTTTACAAAATGCCCCAAAACTTCAACGTTTTCCATAGCCGGCATCATCGAAAAAAGTCAGTTTTTGACCCAAAAATCCAAGTTTCATCAAATTGCTCAAAAGTTCACACGAGGTGCCTAGAGGCCAGAATTGAATTCCCTGAAGAGTTCAACTCATCACATTCAGTATCCAGTGAGAAAAGACAACTTTTAGATTTTTTACAAAATGCCCCAAAACTTCAACGTTTTCCATAGCCGGCATCATCGAAAAAGTCAGTTTTTGACCCAAAAATCCAAGTTCACCAAATTTCCTCAAAAGTTCACACGAGGTGCCTAGAGGCCAGAATTGAATTCCCTGAAGAGTTCAACTCATCACATTCAGTATCCAGTGAGAAAAGACAACTTTTAGATTTTTTTACAAAATGCCCCCAAAACTTCAACGTTTTCCATAGCCGGCATCATCGAAAAAGTCAGTTTTTTGACCCAAAAATCCAACTTCACCAAATTTCCTCAAAAGTTCACACGAGGTGCCTAGAGGCCAGAATTGAATTCCCTGAAGAGTTCAACTCATCACATTCAGTATCCAGTGAGAAAAGACAACTTTTAGATTTTTTACAAAATGCCCCAAAACTTCAACGTTTTCCATAGCCGGCATCATCGAAAAAGTCAGTTTTTGACCCAAAAATCAAGTTCATCAAATTGCCTCAAAAGTTCACACGAGGTGCCTAGAGGCCAGAATTGAATTCCCTGAAGATTCAACTCATCACATTCAGTATCCAGTGAGAAAAAACAACATTTAGATTTTTTACAAAATGCCCCCAAAACTTCAACGTTTTCCATAGCCGGCATCATCGAAAAAGTCAGTTTTTGACCCAAAAATCCAAGTTCACAAATTCCCTCAAAAGTTCACACGAGGTGCCTAGAGGCCAGAATTGAATTCCCTGAAGAGTTCAACTCATCACATTCAGTATCCAGTGAGAAAAGACAACTTTTAGATTTTTTACAAAATGCCCCCAAAACTTCAACGTTTTCCATAGCCGGCATCATCGAAAAAGTCAGTTTTTGACCCAAAAATCCACTTCACCAAATTTCTCAAAAGTTCTCACGAGGTGCCTAGAGGCCAGAATTGAATTCCCTGAAGAGTTCAACTCATCACATTCAGTATCCAGTGAGAAAAGACAACTTTTAGATTTTTTACAAAATGCCCCCAAAACTTCAACGTTTTCCATAGCCGGCATCATCGAAAAAGTCAGTTTTTGACCCAAAAATCCAAGTTCATCAAATTGCTCAAAAGTTCACACGAGGTGCCTAGAGGCCAGAATTGAATTCCCTGAAGAGTTCAACTCATCACATTCAGTATCCAGTGAGAAAAGACAACTTTTAGATTTTTTACAAAATGCCCCCAAAACTTCAACGTTTTCCATAGCCGCATCATCGAAAAAGTCAGTTTTTGACCCAAAATCCAATTCACACCAAATTCCTCAAAAGTTCACACGAGGTGCCTAGAGGCCAGAATTGAATTCCCTGAAGAGTTCAACTCATCACATTCAGTATCCAGTGAGAAAAGACAACTTTTAGATTTTTTACAAAATGCCCCAAAACTTCAACGTTTTCCATAGCCGGCATCATCGAAAAGTCAGTTTTTGACCCAAAAATCCAACTTCACCAAATTTCCTCAAAAGTTCACACGAGGTGCCTAGAGGCCAGAATTGAATTCCCTGAAGAGTTCAACTCATCACATTCAGTATCCAGTGAGAAAAGACAACTTTTAGATTTTTTACAAAATGCCCCAAAACTTCAACGTTTTCCATAGCCGGCATCATCGAAAAAGTCAGTTTTTGACCCAAAAATCCATGTTCACCAAATTCCTCAAAAGTTCACACGAGGTGCCTAGAGGCCAGAATTGAATTCCCTGAAGAGTTCAACTCATTCACATTCAGTATCCAGTGAGAAAAGACAACTTTTAGATTTTTTACAAAATGCCCCCAAAACTTCAACGTTTTCCATAGCCGGCATCATCGAAAAAGTCAGTTTTTGACCCAAAAATCCAACTTCACCAAATTTTCAAAAGTTCACACGAGGTGCCTAGAGGCCAGAATTGAATTCCCTGAAGAATTCAACTCATCACATTCAGTATCCAGTGAGAAAAGACAACTTTTAGATTTTTACAAATGCCCCCAAAACTTCAACGTTTTCCATAGCCGGCATCATCGAAAAGTCAGTTTTTGACCCAAAAATCCAAGTTCCACAAATTCCTCAAAAGTTCACACGAGTGCCTAGAGGCCAGAATTGAATTCCCTGAAGAGTTCAACTCATCACATTCAGTATCCAGTGAGAAAAGAACAACTTTAGATTTTTTACAAAATGCCCCAAAACTTCAACGTTTTCCATAGCCGGCATCATCGAAAAAGTCAGTTTTTGACCCAAAAATCCAACTTCACCAAATTAAAAGTTTCACACGAGGTGCCTAGAGGCCAGAATTGAATTCCCTGAAGAGTTCAACTCATCACATTCAGTATCCAGTGAGAAAAGACAACTTTTAGATTTTTTACAAAATGCCCCCAAAACTTCAACGTTTTCCATAGCCGGCATCATCGAAAAAGTCAGTTTTTGACCCAAAAATCCAAGTTCACCAAATTCCTCAAAAGTTCACACGAGGTGCCTAGAGGCCAGAATTGAATTCCCTGAAGAGTTTCAACTCATTACATTCAGTATCCAGTGAGAAAAAACAACTTTTAGATTTTTTACAAAATGCCCCCAAAACTTCAACGTTTTCCATAGCCGGCATCATCGAAAAAGTCAGTTTTTTGACCCAAAAATCCAACTTCACCAAATTTCCTCAAAAGTTCACACGAGGTGCCTAGAGGCCAGAATTGAATTCCCTGAAGAGTTCAACTCATCACATTCAGTATCCAGTGAGAAAAGACAACTTTTAGATTTTTTACAAAATGCCCCCAAAACTTCAACGTTTTCCATAGCCGGCATCATCGAAAAAGTCAGTTTTTGACCCAAAAATCCAACTTCACCAAATTTCCTCAAAAGTTCACACGAGGTGCCTAGAGGCCAGAATTGAATTCCCTGAAGAGTTCAACTCATCACATTCAGTATCCAGTGAGAAAAGACAACTTTAGATTTTTACAAAATGCCCCCAAAACTTCAACGTTTTCCATAGCCGGCATCATCGAAAAAGTCAGTTTTTGACCCAAAATCCAAGTTTCACCAAATTTCCTCAAAAGTTCACACGAGGTGCCTAGAGGCCAGAATTGAATTCCCTGAGAGTTCAACTCATTACATTCAGTATCCAGTGAGAAAAGACAACATTTAGATTTTTTACAAATGCCCCCAAACTTCAACGTTTTCCATAGCCGGCATCATCGAAAAAGTCAGTTTTTGACCCAAAATCCAACTTCACCAAATTGCCTCAAAAGTTCACACGAGGTGCCTAGAGGCCAGAATTGAATTCCCTGAAGAGTTCAACTCATCACATTCAGTATCCAGTGAGAAAAGACAACTTT